>NW_028155691.1:0-17325 GCF_963454915.1 Gymnoscopelus microlampas | reverse complement strand
AGAGAGAGAGAGAGAGAGAGAGAGAGAGAGAGAGAGAGAGAGAGAGAGAGAGAGAGAGAGAGAGAGAGAGAGACAGGGAGGGGGGGGGAGAGAGAGGGAGAGACAGAGAGAGAGGGGGCAGAGAGAGCGAGAGAGAGAGAGGGGGGAGAGACAGAGAGAGAGGGGGGCAGAGAGAGAGAGAGAGAGACACACAGAGAGAGAGAGAGAGAGAGAGAGAGGGTGGCAGGGAGGGAGGGAGGGAGAGAGAGAGGTTAGTATTATGTTAATAACAGATGACAATCTACAGCACGTTTTTCAATCTTATACTATAAGCAGGGGAGTATAAGAGTGGCATTTCTTAAAAGTTTAAATTATCAATACATTGACAATGCACCAAATAAAATGAATAAACAGTTAGCTTGTAATAGCCTCGATGTCTCCACTAGGCTATTGTTTTGGTACAGCCTATCTTGTTATGGTTCAGTTTGTCCTTGAAGCAGAACTACCGTACCACCGACCTGAGTGTTATTGTACTTCTCCCCATGATATCATGTATATTAAAGCATAACCATCACGACCAAGAATATTGCTTTCTGAATATGACACACCGATTGGTCAAGCCTCACGTGACACGTGACAATACGGTGAAATACTGTATAAATACATGGCGTCACTTTGACAGTGTCTTTGCCACTGTCAAAGTGAGGTAAGACAGGAACCATCACGAAATGGCTGCATGGCTGATACATAATTGGCAGATAGGACAGATAGGACACTTATATAGACAGGAGGGATATGACACTTAGACAGACGGATAGGACACTTACAGTACACAGACAGGACGGATAGGACACTTATACAGACAGGACGGATAGGACACTTATACAGACAGGACGGATAGGACACTTATACAGACAGGACGGATAGAACACTTACACAGAAGGACGGATAGGACACTTACATAGACAGGAGGGATATGACACTTACACAGACAGGACGGATAAGACACTTACAGTATATACAGACAGGACGGATAGGACACTTACAGTATACAGACAGGACGGATAGGACACTTATACAGACAGGAGGGATAGGACACTTACACAGACAGGAGGGATAGGACACTTACATAGACAGGACGGATAGGACACTTATACAGACAAGACGGATAGGACACTTATACAGACGGATAGGACACTTATACAGACAGGACGGATCGGACACTTATACAGACAGGATGGATAGGACAGTTAGAACATAAGAATTAGAACATTCCCAACATTCCCAACACAAGTCTGGTAAGAGTGAGGTAAGACAGGAACAATCACGAAATGGTTGAGAAATGGCGGATACTGTAACAATTGGATAGGACACTTACACAGACAGGACGGATAGGACACTTACACAGACAGGACGGATAGGACACTTACATAGACAGGACGGATAGGACACTTATACAGACAGGAGGGATACTGTAGGACACTTATACAGACAGGACGGATAGGACACTTATACAGATAGAACATTCCCAACATTCCCAACAGCGGAGAGTTGTGCTCCGAGGAGAACTTTTTCTAGTTATTATTATTATATTACCCTTATTATTTTTATATTGTCTCCGCCAGGAGACAATGTTTTCACTTTCCACATGTCAAGCTAACATTGGTCAAGCCTCACGTGACACGTGACAATACGGTGAAATAGTGTGATCTGATTGGCTAGTGACGTATAGCGGCCTCTTTCAAAGTGAGGTAAGACAGGAATAGTCACACTTACACAGACAGGACAGATAGGATACTTACATAGGACACTTACATAGACAGGACGGATAGGACACTTATACAGACAGGACGGATAGGACACTTATACAGACAGGACGGATAGGACACTTATACAGACAGGACGGATAGGACACTTATACAGACAGGACGGATAGGACAGTTATACAGACGGATAGGACACTTGTGTCATGTTACTATGACACAGTAACATGTTCTATTTTTTGTAAGTATTAGAACATAAGAAGTAGAACATTCCCAACATTCCCAAGTCTGCTGGCGGAGACTTGTGCTCCGAGGAGCACTTTTTCTAGTTATTATTATTATTATTAATAAATAAATACAGCTCAGCATCCATGATCAAATCATTTTTAATCCTCCAGCTCTCATAATAAATTATGAAGAAATTCGGATTGTGATGGTTGGGAAGACTGGAGCTGGAAAGAGCGCCACTGGAAACACCATACTGGGTGCTAAAGCCTTTGATTCCAAGTTTGCAACAAGATCTGTGACAGTCTACTGTAAGAAGGACAGAGGGGTAGTGGCTGGTAAAAAGGTCGCTGTTATTGACACACCAGGCTTGTTTGACACCACGTTTAGCAAAGAAGAAACCAATAGAGAGATGGCTCAGTGCATTGGTTTTGCTTCTCCTGGTCCACATGTGTTCCTGACTGTGATCCAGCTGGGAAGATTCACAGAAGAGGAGCAGAAATCTGTGGAAATGATTCAGGAAATGTTTGGCCAAATGTCAAATAAATACACCATGATTCTGTTCACTAATGGTGACAGACTTGAAGACGAACCATTTGAAGAAATGTTGAATCTTGATCCAAAACTACAAGAATTAATAGACAAATGTGAAGGTCGCTATCATGTCTTCAACAACAAAAACAAGGATCCCTCTCAGGTCACTGAGCTGATGGAGAAAATTGAGACCATGGTGCAGATGAATGGAGGAAGCCACTACACCGCTGAGATGTTCCAGGCAACAGAGAAAGCCATAGAGGAAAAGAACCAGAGAATTCTTAAAGAGAGCGAAGAGAAGAGACGTGAAGAGGAAGAAGAACTGAAGAAAAAATATGACAAAGAGGCACTGGAAAAAGAAAAGAAAATGCGAAAAGAACATCAGGAACAACAAGCAAGATTTTCCAAAGAGATGGAAGAGAACATACGTAAAAAGGTGGAAGAGGTGAAAAAAGAACTACAGGAACAGCAAAAAAAACATGCTAGAGAGATGGAAGAACTGAAGAAAAAACAAGAGAAAGAGGCTCTGGAAGAAAAAGAGAAATGGAAAAAAGAACAGGAAAAATATGAAGAACTGCAACAACAACAACAAGCAAGATTAGCCAAAGAGATGGAAGAGAAGATACGTAAAAAGGAGGAAGAGGTGAAGAAAGAACAACAGGAACAGCAAAAAAAACATGCTAGAGAGATGGAAGAACTGAAGAAAAAACAAGAGAAAAAGGTTCTGGAAGAAAAAGAGAAAAGGAAAGAAGAACAGGAAAAATACCAAGAGGAAAAATACCAAGAACATCAAGCAAGATTAGCCAAAGAGATGGAAGAGAAGATACGTAAAAAGGAGGAAGAGGTGAAGAAAGAACAACAGGAACAGCAAGAGATGGAAGAACTGTGGAAAAAACAAGAGAAAAAGGCTCTGGAAGAAAAAGAGAAAAGGAAAGAAGAACAGGAAAAATACCAAGAGGAAAAATACCAAGAACATCAAGCAAGATTAGCCAAAGAGATGGAAGAGAAGATACGTAAAAAGGAGGAAGAGGTGAAGAAAGAACAACAGGAACAGCAAGAGATGGAAGAACTGTGGAAAAAACAAGAGAAAAAGGCTCTGGAAGAAAAAGAGAAAAGGAAAGAAGAACAGGAAAAATACCAAGAGGAAAAATACCAAGAACATCAAGCAAGATTAGCCAAAGAGATGGAAGAGAAGATATGTAAAAAACATGCTAGAGAGATGAAGGAACTGAAGAAAAAACAAGAGAAAGGGGCTCAGGAACAGAAAGAGAAAAGGGAGAAAGAGCTGAAAAAAGAGAAGGAAAGGGCTCAGGAAAAAGAAGAGAACATTAAGAAAGAACATGAGAGACAGCAAAAGGAACTCAAAGAAAGAGCTGAAAGGGAGAAAAACCAGGCGGCATGCAACATGAGAGAAGAACATAAGAGAAAAGCAAGAGAACAAGCTGAGACTCTTGAAGGAAGTTTTTTGGGATTTGCTAGAGGAGCTATTCAAGGAGCAGGATTAGGATCTCCGTTTGGCCCAGCTGGTATGGTAGGATGTGGTATTCTAGGAGGGATAGCAGGGTGGTTCATCTACAGGTAGGTACAGTATAGCAGGTGATGTAGGAAGGAGTGAAGCAGGGGCTAAAGTAGGGGCAAAACTTGCACATCATAGATGAGGGTAGAACTCCAGCAGCAAAGTGCAATATTAAATGAATGATGAAGCTTTAATTAGATACATGCAAGTCAAGAAATCCACATCACAATAAACATAACAATGTACAGAGTTCATGTTTGGGAAAATGCATGTTATGGCCCAGGCCAAAATAAATCTGCCTGCTGCTTAATTGTGATAATTATGTCAACAATATTCTCTCCTGATAAACTCACTTGTAGGGATTGATGTTTGTGGGTGTTGTAGATATTTGGACCTATCCTCACTTTCTCTTTGTTCCGTGTGGCCATGACATCATTCCCTCATTCAATCAATAACCCCCACTGTCTCTCCTCTCACCCAGGCTGGCACACCTGCAGCTGATCTGGGATTGCTGCCACCCAAATTACAAGCCACTGTAAAAGCCAGCCAGATTCAGTTCCACTCCAGACACGAACCCAGCAACAGCTCAGAACCCACACCATTGTTTATCTAGGCCAGAAAGCCTTTTCTTAAAGTTATTTAGTTTATATTAGTTTGGCCTGGGGATGGCCGGGAGTTCTATCTTTTCGTTTAGTTTTTAGTTTAGTAGAACTTGGTTTAGTTAGTTAGGGAGGGGGGAGCAGCTTCGGCGTCCCTATAGGGGGCGGCCTGGTCCCCCCTCCATTCTATTTAGTTTGACTGCCATCTCCAGGCCTCCTTTTGGTTTCCTGATTCATTATTTGGTAAAGTACTTTCCATTATGTTTGTTCCCCAATATATATCTTTTTTGTTGTGGGAAGTTAATAAAAACTATTTTAACCTTTGCCAATGTTTGGTGTCCATCTTTATGTTGGGGTCTCCAATTTGAGCCACTGGTTTTGTATTGTATTGATGACTGTAACACTCTTCTACAGACCAATTAAACTATTCTTACCATAACTTCTGTTAATCTCAATAAACTGATGTAGACTTTATAGATGTGTGATGTGTTGATTATAAATTATAATAAGAATTGTCGCTGTCGGGCAGAAACCAGCTAAACCAACTAAAATGTTCTATTTGTTTTTGTTTTAATATAAATCATTGCAATGGAACACTCTTTACGTCTGTGTGGGCTTTACAAATATTGAACGAATGAAAAGTGTTAAAAAAGCGCTTCTGACTTAAACCTCCTAACTCCAATGTATCCTCAAACTGTCGGACAAACCATTTAACTCCAACTTGTGGAGTTAGGTGGTACTACATGTCCCCCATTGATTAATGACGAAGTGAGACGGAGATGGAAAAAAGACCCCCTCATTAATGGTCAAAAACCTAACTCCACTTGAGCTTTTGTGATGATTATCTCACCCATCACTGTATTTAATACGATAAAGTGGGTTGGTCAACACGTTCACAAACACTCATTAGATATACCAGTCCACGTAAGAGCAGTGCACAAGGAAAAACTGCATTCATGTATTATGCTCCACACAAATGGAACAAACTTCACGACTCTCTGAAACTGGTGCTATTGGTCTCAATAGAGACATTCAGGGTGCTTCTTGAGGGCACACTACATAGTGACTGCACCTGTTTCATGTAACAGTGTTTATTTGCATCTGATTTTTAAATCTCTGTTATCCATGTCCTCACTGTATTGTCTGATTCACCGCCTTTTGCGACTATTTTAACGTTTTCTGCTTTTCTTTTTTGCTTTATTGTTAAATTAGTTGTGACATTGTGATGTGATTCAAATGTTTGTTATCAGGGCGTGGGCGTCCTTGAAAAAGAGAGCTTGCTCTCAATGGGTTTCCCTGAACAAATAAAGGAAGGAGAAAACGAAAGAAAAGCTGTATTTGGGTAAAGTGAGGATAATATAAGGACACATTCAAGTATCTGACAATGTATAGTCACCATACCGACTTTGAGGCAGTATTGAGGTGTTTTCATTACTTGAAAAGTTAATATTTTGGACATGGCTGGTTTCTGCCCGATAGCAGAGATCTGCTAAGGGGAAAATATATTTGACTTTGGTCTCAAATACGTTGCTGAGGTGCACCTGGTTTATGTTAAAGCCTCTTGAACTAGCAATTTTGATCTTGCTTTGCTGGTCCATCACAGACAAATGAATAGTGGGAATGATGAACATGATCAGAGTACAGTGGGCTGTATCAGACAAGAGACAACAACCTGCTTTTCTAACTATGTTCAACTTGTAAACAAGTAAAGTACTTGTTTTATCTTAACACCAGTCTCACATTATTCCAGCATTTGCAACAATACCGTATTGTAGCGCTGTTTGTGTTCATGTATGTGTGAGTGTAAATTATCGGATACAGTAGGTGGGATCTAAACCCCGGACAGAACGGTTAATATATATATATATATATATATATATATATAAACTGCCGACAAAGTTCGGATTTGGTTGATTATTTCTCCCCTTTAATACCAATTGATATAGTATTTTATATCAATTTTATCGTTGATTAGTCACATTTACAACAAGGTATAACTCGTAAGGATCGTGCAATGGCATGGTACCAGGGCTGACACCAAATAATGCTGCCACTCTGCGTAACGGAACACCAGCTTCCACTTGCCCTATTGCAATGTTTGCACGACAAACGTGTTATCTTTCCATGGGGGCAGTGCTGCTGCTTGGAGCGTACACAAACAAAATTGCAGGACCCGTGCTCAGGTGCCAGTCACCCACCTGTGACTGGCACCTGAGTGACTGGCAGGTCACTCAAAACAACAACAGAAGCATATTGGGGGATTTTGGCACATTTATTGGGGGCGCTACCCACACGTTTAGCTGTGTTGCTAATCCCACGATTGCGCGATCCTTACAAGCTGTACCTCGTTGTAAAGGTGGCTATAAGAATGATATAAAATACAATACCAATTGGTATTATTAAAGAGGAGAAATAATCGACCAAAGTTAAGTTTCCGAACTTTTTGTGGGCAGTACATACATATATATATATATATATATATATATATATTACATAAACATTAATAGCTTAATAAGAATGACATTCGCTATGTCTCTGAAACAGTGTAGTTGACGCGACAGTACTTTTCAAGGGGTTCCTTGATAGGAGTCGAAATTATATTCTTGGTCGTGATGGTTATGCTTTAATATACATGATATCATGGGGAGAAGTACAATAACACTCAGGTCGGTGGTACGGTAGTTCTGCTTCAAGGACAAACTGAAACATAACAAGATAGGCTGTACCAAAACAATAGCCTAGTGGAGAGATCTATTACAAGCTAACTGTTTATTCATTTTATTTGGTGCATTGTCAATATATTGATAATTTAAACTTTTAAGAAATGCCACTCTTGTACTCCCCTGCTTATATATAAGATTGAAAAACGTGCTGTAGATTGTCATCTGTTATTAACATAATATTAACCTCTCTCTCTCCCTCCCTCCCTGCCACCCTCTCTCTCTCTCTCTCTCTCTCTCTCTCTCTGTCTCTCTCTCTGCCCTCCTCTCTCTCTGTCTCTCCCCTCTCTCTCTCTGTCTCTGTGCCCCCTCTCTCTCTCGCTCTCTCTGCCCCCCTCTCTCTCTCTGCCCCCTCTCTCTCTCTCTCTCTCAAAGGAAAGGTGCGGTGATCTCGCCGTACGCCCATTATTTGGGCTGCACCGCATTGATAAATGAGGGCCAGTGTGTGTGCAGGCCCGGGTCAAGGTCTCTTAGGGCTGTGGGGCTACACCAAATCAAAGGGTCCCCTCAACATAGGGGACCCTTTGTATTTGGAGAGTTTGTGCACCTGCGAATGCACGTGTGTGTGCGTTCAGCGCACGTGCCACTGCGCGCACAATAGGCGCACCACAGCTGGCACAGCCTTTTTTTGTTTTTGTTTTTCAAGTTAACTTCAGTCTCTGCTATAACTGTCTCAATTTACAAATTACATTTATTATGAAGGAGGTTACATTATGGTTATTATAGTCACTAGACCATACCCGGTCGACGCATCCGTGGGGGGATATGCGCACATGATCTGGCAACCCGGGAGGCGACATTGTTTGACACTTAAACGCCAATAAGAAGCTGAGATTTGATGAAATTGAAAAACGGGCTTCACAGTTACAGTTCAGATGGTAATTGACCATTACCATCTGAACTGTAACTGTGAAGCCCGTTTTTCAATTTCATCAAATCTCAGCTTCTTATTGGCGTTTAAGTGTGCTGTGTGCAAAATCAGAGCAATTGGTCCAGCCACTGAGGAGAACCGGGTAGCTTCAACTACCACTACAGACACCTACCACTACAGACAGACAGAGGTTACTAGAATTATAGTAGGATAGGCTACAAACAAACAAGTCTGGTCACACAACAGCACAGAGAGCAACGCACAATCACACAGTATTATATTTTGTTATTATTTTCACATTTCAATTTCGGGTCTGTTTCGTTCTCTACCTGTCTACAGCACAGTAGCTATTGTAGCACCAACTAACTTCTATGGAGAACATAACTCCCCAAAAGTTAGTGCTGTACCCGAATCAGAATTCAAATCAGATTCTGGATTTTAATGTCTTTCTTGTATGTATGATAAAATATAACCTATATTTGGAAGCATTTCAGTGCTAATTTTGCAACAGAGCCATATTAATAATGTTTGAGCATTTAAAATCAATATCATCCATTAATATGACACCATATGATGGCAGAAAGTTTATTTTTATTTACGACAATGCAACATACTGTGTGCAGATTGTGTGTATAGTAGTAGTTACAGTTTGGAGCACAAAGCTACTGTAACCAGATGAGATAATTAGACTCACCTGCTGCCTGCCACGGAGGTTGAAAGAGAACGCAGACATACTTCCAAATTGGCTACATTGTGTAAGTCAGTTTTCTTATCGTCAGTATGAAGTTTTGCCAAATTCGAATAGTTTTGTTTAGATTTGTGAAGCGTCAAATGGGTTCAATAGAAATTGGATTTCCTCCTCAAATTTCTATTTGATCAATTGGGAATGTGATGTAATGATTAGACAACACCGGTTTTATTTTGAAATCTATAGCTACTGGAAGTTGGAAATAGCCTAGATCGTCTCGAAGTAGATGAAACGGCAGGGGTCTCTGACTGACTATTAAATAAGAATTCACACAGGGCCCTGCTCAGTGGGGCTTCAGCCACTGAGCTCAGTGGTTAATTCGGCCCTGTGTGTGCACACATGCGAGCGTGCCTGCCTGCATGCCTGCGTGCCTGCGTGGCCGTGTGCGTGCTGTGTATGGGATTTCCGAAGTTCCAAAGTTCTGAGTTTTCTGAACACGACGACGAGTGATCAATCTTAGGTCAGAGCAGTGGTTCTCAAACTTTTCAGGCCGTGACCCCCCACGATAATCATATTCGAACTGGGGACCCCCCACCCTGACAAGCACTCTAGAAATGTACTGGTTGATGCGTTCGCACGCGTTATAAGTCGTCACTGGCAACACCATATATGACGTTACCATACTGTATGCCTTTAGGGGCTCAGTAAATTTGACTCGGTTCCACAGATTCAAATTGTGAAAATAGCTGATCCACAAGCTATTGATTTTTTTTTGCCTCTTTCTTAGGTAACCATTTTTTATCTTTTTATAGTATTGTTGATTACTTTTACAAATATGTTCAGAGATATCAAAAAGGTCATAAAAGTCCTTGCATTTAGAAATGTGCTGATACGATACCCTGTATACTCCTATACTGTATGTTGGTTTGTTTAACTGTTGAGTGAGAAAACAATGTTGCACATTAAGCAAATCATCTGAAGACCCCCTCAAAAAGAATTTGGGGACCAGGGGGGTCCCGACCAGTGTTGCCAGATTCTGTGAGAGAAACAAGCAACCGGGTCTAGGAAAACCAACCCAAAAGAAGCGACTATGCAGCCACATGAGCACTTTAACATATACATCAGCTATTTGAAAATAGCCGATCTACAAGCTCACAACGCGTCGCATCGCGACGCGTTGTGAGCTTGTAGATCGGCTATTTTCAAACAAAATCTTGCGGAGAAATTATCTGGCAACCCTGGTGCCGACCCATAGTTTGAGAACCACTGTGTTAGAGAACCATTTACTTGACTGTTTATCAGGAATGGAAGAGGTCACATCAAGCAGAGTTCTATCATAATGTTTGATCCTAGTATTACAACATAAAGCTTGATAAAATAAAAAATGAACTTGCTTAGCATCTGTCTAGAATAGAATAGCACAGACAAGAGGCTCTATTCACAGCAGCCATATTATGAAGACATTCAAAGGTGTTACCAATGATACTTATGAAGGCTCTGTTCCATTCTGGTCAAACAGAGTCAGGGTGCTAATATTGTGCATGTTGGCCCACTGGAAACACCAGTGGGTCTACAGTTGGGGTCCAGGGACCCTCATGGGCTTCCAAATGGCCCCTTACAGGTGTGTAACGGGTCCATTTGGTTCCATTTGTACACTCTCAGAGTTATGGGGGTCGTGGAAACCACTCTGCTAGACTAAATGGAACAGAGCCTTCATTAGTAACATTGGTAACACCTATGAATGTCTTCACAATATGGCTGCTGTGCATAGAGCCTATTAGTATCTCTACAATTATTATCGTAAAGGCGGCACTGATTTTCACACCAGCGTGCCACAGGTACATAGGAGCACTTAAATAATAGCTTCATTGTGATCCTGGACCCACAAAACATAGGTCTAGACACCTTATTTGTTCAGCTAAGTACCATATTGGCTGAGATATAGCGAAAATACATGTTTCGATAATGGCGGCGCCGAGGCAATTTGCATATAAATGGCACCTGGGACATTAGCACAACCCTTGAACACGGCTCATCATTTTCTACATTATTTTTTTTCTCTCCATGGACCATGGGTGAGTATGTGTATGCAGAGCTGAGTCTATTAATAGAATAGGTGCATCTAGTGTCTGCTTATACAGGAGCACAGTGGTGGAAAGTAACTAGTACATTTACTCTAGTACAGCACTTAGGTAAAATTTTGAGGTATTTTTTTTTACTTTACTGGAGTGTTTCCAATTTTCAATCATTTTACTTCTACTCCGCTACATCTCAGAGGCAAATATTGTACTTTTTACTCCACTATAATTATTTGAAAACTTTAGTTACTAGTTATTTTGTAGATTTTGATTATTATTACAAAACCACTTCAGACTTATGTATATACTTTGGATTTGTATACATTGTATTCATTTGAAAACTTGTGAAATGGGACCTTCTGCATAATTAGTACTTTTGCTTTTGTACTTTAATGCCAATACTTTTGTACTTTTACTCAAGTACATTTTAAATCCCAAACTTTTGTACTTTTAACCTATTTCTACATAGGGTATTGATACTTTTATTTAAGTAAAACATAGTACTTTCTCCAGCACTGCAGGAATACTCAAAGTTTCACATTTACACTCGACCTGAGGTATCTCTGTTTAGGTTTATTATGCTTGGTGAAGTCTGTCTTTGACGAAACTATGGAATGTAGCCAGAATACTGTGCAGTATCTCTAGACTAGCTTACTCACAGGTCTTGACAGATACTGGTTCAAGGGAACTGTACCACATGAGACAGACAGACAGACAGACAGACAGACAGACAGACAGACAGACAGACAGACAGACAGACAGGCAGGCAGGCAGGCAGGCAGGCAGACAGACAGACAGACAGACAGACAGACAGACAGACAGGCAGGCAGGCAGGCAGGCAGGCAGGCAGGCAGGTTTTGTATTCTTTTTTTGTCATTTATAGTGCAGTTAAGAACTTGAACCTTCAGGCAGTACCACCTGTCCACCAGTAGATGTCCCACCAGACCACTAGATCTAAATGTCTCAATAGAGAAGTATAGGGAGACCAAATGGCAAATTAAAAACAGACTCTATATGCACAGCAGCCATAATGGAAAGATAGTGGGCCTCTTCACGGGTGTCACCAATGATGCTAATTAAGTTTGTGGTCAGACAGAGAGTCAGGGTGCTGCTGTTGGCTCACAGGAAACATTCTGCTACACCAGTGGTTCTAAAAGTGTGGTCCAGGGACCCTCATGGTTCCTCAATGGGGGGGGGGTCCAAATGAACCATACAGGTGTGTACCTCTGAGAGTGTACAAATGGAACCAAATGAACCTGTAGTTATGGACGTCCTTGAAATTAAAACAAATTTCCGAGCCACTGTGCCACACTAAATGGAACAGAGCCTTCACTAGTATCATTGGTAACACCTGTGAGGGAAAAGCAGGGCCGGATTAGCCCTTTGTGGTGCCCGGTGCTATACGACCCGTTTTGGTGCCCCCCGGGGCTGTTTTGTCAGGTGGGGGGGGGGGGGGCGCAGAAAATGTGACTCTTTTTCGGCGCGTTTCACCGTTTTAGCGCTCGTTCAGTAGCCGCCGCTTCTAAATTTCGGCCATAGTTCAGTCTTCTTTCACTTTCTCTCAGCCGTGTGGTGCCCCCCTAAGGTCGGTGCCCTGTGCTTCAGCACCCAAAGCCCTTCCGTTAGTCCTGCGCTGAGGAAGAGGTCCAATAGGCTCTATGCACAGCAGCCATTTTGGATAGAAATTGGGCCTCTTCTTGCTTCCTTCACAGGTGTTACCAATGATACTAATGAAGGCTCTGTTCCATTCGGGTCAAACAGAGTCAGGGTACTGTTGTGCATTTTAAAAGGTGTGTAACTCTGAGAGTGTACAAATGGAACTGGTTCCATTTGTACACTCAGAGTTATGGGGGTCCTTGAAATTAAAAGTTTGAGAACCACTGTGTTACATGAAATGGAACAAAGCCTTCATTAGTATCATTGGCAAAACCTGTGAAGGAAGTTAGAAGAGGCCCAATTTCTTTCCAATATGGCTGCTGTGCATAGAGCCTATTTCTTTCCAATATGGCTGTTGTGTAAGCCCATATTTCCCGCCCTGCTTCCGCATTCATTCAGCCCGGCTTCAAGTTCATTCTGTCTGCAGTGAAGCCAGTGAAAAAGAGACAGGAAGAGAGGAAGAGACACAAGCCAAACTTCCAGGAGGTACAAACACCTCTGAAATCTCTCTCTCTAGTGACCATTCATAAACACAACCTGTCGCTGGAAAGGGCAAAGCCTCCATTCCTCCGTCACAAATTCCCCATAGCGTGGCACGATATCCAGGTATTATATATTCCAACGGTTCCAGTAGTGTTGGCTCTAGTGTACACACTGTGGTGGAAAAAGTGCTCAAATTTTTTACTTAAGTAAAAGTACCAATACTGCAATGTAGAAATATACTCTGTTACAAGTGAAAGTCTGGAATTCTAGAGGGTGATATTTGTCACTAACACGTACTGTACTCCTATGGGCTGGGAGCTGCACCTGTCAGCAGGGAGTGCTGGGCGGGAGGAGTAGGACGAAGGCTCTATGTCCTCCCGGTGGGGGCTCCTCCTCACTGATAGGCGAGTCAGTAGGATAACGACAGCATGCAGTGACAACACAGACATGTTTGTGGGGAGGAATCAATTGGCATAAGGACAACATTGGGGGAGAAAAAAAGAGAGGGGTATGAACACTGGAACAATAGAGTGGAATGGAATGGAACAGCCGTGATCATTCCTGCTGTCGTACAAAAGGTGGAACAAATGACAACAAAGGAGATATTTCAGCTTGGAGCGGCCTGTGTGTTTGTGCGCGTGCGCGCGCGCGCGCGCGTGTGTGTGTGCGCGCGCATGTGTGTGTGTGTGTGTGTGTGTGTGTGTGTGTGTGTGTGTGTGTGTGTGTGTGTGTGTGTGTGTGTGTGTGTGTGTGAATGTCATGTAGAGGAAGGTAAATGTCATTTCACTCCACAAACATCCAAGAACCTCTCCTCTCTCCTCCCCTCCTGTCTCCCTCCTGTCTTCCTCTCCTCTCCTCTCCTCTCCTCTCCTCACCCCCCCTCCCTCCCCCCTCTCTCTCTCCTCTCAGCATATATCCCGTGTTCCTGATCGTGACCTGGCCTCCACTCGTCCATCCGTCACTTCTTGTCCTCCCTCAGTTCTGTCCATCCAGACCACTCCTCTATAATTTACCTTCCACTTACTGAGCATCTCTCTGTCTTCTGCTGTCTGCATTATCTGCCTCGTCTCTCCTCTTCTGCTCTCTCTCTCTCTCTCTCTGTTTGCATTAGCTTGATTGGCTGGAGAGAGACAGAGAGAGAGAGAGAGAGAGAGAGAGAGAGAGAGAGAGAGAGAGAGAGAGAGAGAGAGAGAGAGAGAGAGAGAGAGAGAGAGAGAGAGAGAGAGAGAGAGAGAGAGAGAGAGAGAGAGAGAGATGGGGGGGATTCTGTTGCTTTTTTGTTGTGTTGCTTGAATACATTAATGGCTTGTGCGTGTTTGTGTGTGTGTGTGTGTGTGTGTGTGTGTGTGTGCGTGCGTGCGTGCGTGCGTGCGTGCGTGCGTGCGTGCGTGCGTGCGTGCGTGCATGTGTGTGTGTGTCTCTCTCTCTGTTTCTCTCTCTGTCTCTCTCTCTCTCTCTCTCTCTCTGTCTCTCTCTCTCTATCTGTTTCTCTCTCTGTGTGTCTCTCTCTCTCTCTCTCTCTCTCTCTCTCTCTCTCTCTCTGAGATGACATCAGAGGAGAAGGAGCGAGGGAAGCTGTGGATAAAAGAATGTCTAGAGCAGGGGTCTTCAACCTTTTCAGGCCAAGGACCCCCTAGCTGAGAGAGAGATGAAGCAGGGACCCCCTTTATATTGTATAAAATTGTGTTTTAGATTCAACTTTTTTTATTTACGTTTACTGTTCTTTTTTCCCTCTACACGTAGACTACACCTATACCTCTTTGCCAAAAATAGCCGATCTACAAGCTCTCAACGCCTCGCTGCGAGGCGTTGAGAGCTTGTAGATCGGCTATTTTTGGCTAATGTTCCCCTCGGAAAAGGAATTCTAGGGTTCAAGTGGTTAATGTAAAAGACTAAATACTATCACACAAAGATATGGCGGACCCCCTATAGTAGGCCTGAGGACCCCCTAGGGGTCCCGGACCCCCTGTTGAAGACCCCTGGAGAGGAGAGGAGAGGAGAGGAGAGGAGAGGCCACCACCACGGAGGTTGTGGTGGTTCTAATCCACCAGTGGTGCGTCCGGCTTTGTCGAGCGTCTACGCGAACACAATTTGCCCACGTTCGGGGGAGGGAAGCCGGACGGGGAGGAGGAGAGAAATAATGGTCATTGCACGTACTCCTACGGGCTGGGGGCGGCACCTGTCAGCGGGGAGTGTTGGGTGGGAGGAGTAGGACCTCCTGGTGGGGGCTCCTCACTGGCAGGTGAGTCAGTACGATGCAAACAGCAGTGTCAACACACGCATGTGTGTGGGGAGGAATTAATTGGCATGACGACTAAATTGGGGAGAAAAAGGGGCAAAGAATAATTGCCTACTCTAAATACAAATAATTGTTGATAGATATGTGTACTCTACTTGTACTGTACTCTTGTATCTCCATATATCAGCTTTGCATGCTGTTTTCCAGTGGTGTAAAGTAACTAAGTACATTTACTCAAGTACTGTACTTAAGTACACTTTTGAGGATTTTTTACATTACTGGAGTATTTCCCATTTTCTGTACTTTTACTTCTACTCCACTACATCTCAGAGGCAAATATTGTACTTTTACTCCACTGCAATTATTTGAAAACTTTAGTTACTAGTTACTTTGCAGATATGAATTATGATATTATGAAACATATATTTACCACTTTAGCCCTGTTTTTATAACTGGGCTATTTTCAAGCATTTCAGTACTTTTACTTTTGGTACTTTAAGTACATTTTGATACCAATACTTTCGTACTTTTACTCAAGTACATTTTTTATTCCGGACTTTTACTTGTAACAGAGTACTACATTGCAGTATACTTTTACTTAAGTAAAACATTTGAGTACTTTTTCCACCACTGCTGTTTTCCCTAAATAAAGTATCAAAAGTATAGGCGATCTAAAAGCTCACACGTACTGTACTTGCACATAGGTTTTGGACATACAAGGTTTCCCCATGACAGTGACCATATGTTTAGACAATGTTTTTGTAAGAACAAAGTTTCAAGGACATCCTGTTTCCTGGTTCTTAAAATAAAACTGAGACTTTACTCTTTTTTTTTTCAACTAAAGTGCGAAGTGAGCTTCACAAACACACACACGCACGCACGCACGCACACACGGACGCACGCACGCAAGCACAGACAGAAAATAAAAACTGTCTGACTATAACCACCGTGTGCCATGGTCCAGTGGTTCCCTAGCCTCGGAAACCCATGTCTTTTTTTTTTTGTTACAAAAGAAAAAAAGCCTGGGCGAACCATGCAGGAATGATGGTCTTAGGACCTTGTTATCTCCTAACCAATCAGAGTGCAGTGGGGCGTCGCTCTAAATTTGGTGACGTCAGCGTGCTACGTGCACAGGCCGGAGGGGAGGGGAGGGGAGGCGGGGACATAGATTGGTGAAGCAATAGGAAGCGCCGCACGAATCCGGGCGGCTGGGTTTGGATACGCCCTTCAAGACCATCGATTGGGCTCGTTCTTTCAGTCTAGTGGTTCTCAAAGTGGAGTCCGGGCACCCCCCAGGATGAAATATTTGAACACAACTCTTGTGTGGGGGTCCCTGGCACAAATATTTTCGGATGTGGGGTCCATGGCCAAACGCATATTAATGTGGGAGGTCCTTGGCCTTAAAACGTTTGGGAAGCATTGTTGTAGAACAGAGGTTCTCAACCTTTTCAGGCCATGACCCCCCAACATAATTTGAACTGGGGACCCCCCCCAGAATAATCATATTTGGAGTGGGGACCCCCCACCCTGAATGTAGGAGTTGAGTCATTCAATTCAGTTTGACTCGGTGCCACAGATAAATATCGTGAAAACAGCAGATCTACAAGGCGTTGTGAGCCTCTTTCTTATTTGACAATTTGGCCAATGTTTGTTATAGCATGATGTGTTGATTACTTTTGATGCAGAAATGGTCTTTTTCTTTTTTTAGATATTAAAAAGGTCTTAAAAGTCCTTAAGAGCTGGTGCCATGTTTTTGCACTTTTTCAGTTTTTCATGTGTCTATGAGGTTGATAGAACTTCATTAAGCCCCCTGGTGGTGTTTTTATGGTGTTTTTATGTCTTCTCTAACTATTTGGAGTTTCTTCCTGGAGGCTGAAACCGAGGGTCAAACGTGCCAATAGAGAAACAGCACTTTAGTGACAGTAAAAACATACCCTCCCCCTCATCATCATAACACAACAGGTGTGGGCATGA
>NW_028155692.1:7500-10000 GCF_963454915.1 Gymnoscopelus microlampas | reverse complement strand
TCTCCAAAAAAAACGGAAAATGTCGGCGAGTGCTGGCATGGGCTCCAGGGGTCCCCGGGGACCCCCTGGAGGACCCCCGGCCGAAAACCTCAACCTTTTTCGGGCGCCCCGAGCTTGTCGATCGGCTCTTTTTGGGGCTAAAAGCGGCGGTACCGCCCGGGCCCTGGGTCGCCCGGGGCCGGCGGAGGGCTCGTTGGATCCGGGCCGGCGCTGCGCACGCGGCGGTGCCCTCCCCGGCCCCGGGCGCCGCCGCCGGGGCAAACGGCGGCCGAAAAACCCCCGAAAAGCTGGCATTTCTTCAGAGTCCAGAGCTCCCAGGGAGCCCTGGGCTGCCGGCCCCTCCCATGCGTGAAATTTCGCATGGGGGGAAAGTGGCAACTTGTGCCATCGGGTAGCTAGGGACCATGGCCGGACATGGTGCACCATTTTCGGGGGCGCCCCGCGCCTCGCAGGGCCCGAAATCCTGGAGCTTTCGGAAAAAGCCGGGATTTCTTCTAAGTCCAGAGCTCCCAGGGAGCTCTGGGCTCTCTGCCCCTCCCATGGGTGAAATTTCTCTCCCGGGAGTCCCGGCCACTTTTGCCATCGGGTAGCTAGGGAGCATGGCCGGACATGGTGCACCATTTTCGGGGGCGCCCCGCGCCTCGCACACCCCCCAAATCCTGGAGCTTTCGGAAAAAGCCGGGATTTCTTCTAAGTCCAGAGCTCCCAGGGAGCCCTGGGCTGCCGGCCCCTCCCGTGCGTGAAATTTCTCTCCCGGTAGTCTCGGCCACTTTTGCCATCGGGTAGCTAGGGAGCATGGCCGGACATGGTGCACCATTTTCGGGGGCGCCCCGCGCCTCGCACACCCCCCAAATCCTGGAGCTTTCGGAAAAAGCCGGGATTTCTTCAGAGTCCAGAGCTCCCAGGGAGCCCTGGGCTGCCGGCCCCTCCCATGCGTGAAATTTCTCTCCCGGTAGTCTCGGCCACTTTTGCCATCGGGTAGCTAGGGAGCATGGCCGGACATGGTGCACCATTTTCGGGGGCGCCCCGCGCCTCGCACACCCCCCAAATCCTGGAGCTTTCGGAAAAAGCCGGGATTTCTTCTAAGTCCAGAGCTCCCAGGGAGCCCTGGGCTGCCGGCCCCTCCCATGCGTGAAATTTCTCTCCCGGTAGTCTCGGCCACTTTTGCCATCGGGTAGCTAGGGAGCATGGCCGGACTTGGTGCACCATTTTCGGGGGCGCCCCGCGCCTCGCAGACCCCCCAAATCCTGGAGCTTTCGGAAAAAGCCGGGATTTCTTCAGAGTCCAGAGCTCCCAAGGAGCTCTGGGCTCCGCCATGGCTCCCTCCTTTGAAATTCTCTCCCGGGAGTCTCGGCCACTTTTGCCAGCGGATAGCTAGGGACCCTGCCCGAGAACGGGGCATGGTCCCGGGGCAGTGTGGGCGCCGCGAGGCGCCCCTTTGTCCTGGATCTCCGCGTGGTACCTCCCCGTCCCCACCCCGGGGCCCTGGAGGCGCCCGGCTCGCCCTTGCCTCCCTCCTTTGAAAAAGTCTCTCGGTAGAGACGGCCACTCGCTCCAGAGGGTCCCTATGGAGCTCGGCCGCGGCGAGGCCCGGCACGAGGCTCCGTCCCGGGGCCGCTCGGGCGGGCCGAGCCGGGCGCCGGTGGTGGTGGCCATGGGTCCCTTTCCCCCTCCCCGATAGGGGGGAAAGAACCAGGAAATTGGAGGCCACGCTGGCCATCGGGTGTATGGGAAGAGAGAGGCCTCCGGATCGGGCACGGCCGGGCGGTCGTGCGCCCTGGAGCTCCTCCGCGAGCCTGGCAGAAGCTGGGCTTCTCCGTGGCCCCCTCCTTTGAAATTCTCTCCCGGTAGTCTCGGCAACTTATCCCAGAACGAGTGTATGGAACCGGCGTGCGGACGCCGAGGCTGGGGCCGACGGCGAGGCTCCGTCTCGGGGCCGCCCGGGCGGGCCGAGCCGGGCGCCGGTGGTGGTGGCCATGGGTCCCTTTCCCCCTCCCCGATAGGGGGGAAAGAACCAGGAAATTGGACGCCACAGTGGCCATCGGGTGTATGGGAAGAGAGAGGCCTCCGGTCGGGCACGGCCGGGCGGCCGTGCGCCCTGGAGCTCCTCCGCGAGCCCGGGAGAAGATGGGCTACTCCGTGGCCCCCTCCTTTGAAATTCTCTCCCGGGCAGACCGGCAACTCGTGCCAGCTCGAGTGTATGGAACCGGCGCGCGGGCGCCGAGGCCGGGCCGAGAGAGAGGCCTCGGGTCGGGCGCGCCGCCTCGGCCGGGCGCCCTGGAGGTCTCTGGAGCCCAGGAGGTCCTGGGCTCCGCCATGGCCCCCTCCTTTGAAATTCTCTCCCGGTAGTCTCGGCAACTTTTCCCAGAACGAGTTTATGGACCAGCGTGCGGACGCTGGGGACGGAACGCAGGCCCGCACGGAGGGCCTGCCGGGGGTCGCTAGGCACGGCGACCCCCGGGAACCGTGGTGGAACCACCGCCGCGGGACCCACTGACCG
>NW_028155693.1:0-19595 GCF_963454915.1 Gymnoscopelus microlampas | reverse complement strand
AGGTTCGAATCCCGATCTCGACAACCTTTGTCACTCCCCATCTCTCCCCATTTCCTGTCAGTCTACTGTATACTATCAATAAAGACAGAAAAAGCCAAAACATATCTTTAAAAAATGTTTTATAACAATAAGGAACGAAGAAAAAAAAAGTAGCAGATCTACAAGCTCGTAGATCTGTAAGCAAAGATCTGAGCTTGTAGATCTTCTACTTTTGATGCTTGTTAAAATTTGAATCCTGAAAAGTAACAGTTTTGGGACATTGTGAGGTTTCCGTCCCGACAGAGACGTGATGGATGCAGTGCTTAGTGCAGTGTACCCACTCTGTCACGGTCTAGGACGTCTGTCACTATGAGGTCACATTGATGACATCAGGGATCTGCATGGATCCGCATAGAAAAGGACACATACACAGGCTACAGAGATCTCTATATATGGGTATAAAATGGACACACGCACAGCACGGCCAGACGCGACATACTAAAGCCTATGCAACTTGTGCTATAACACGCCCCCCTTCTGTGACCAACGCGGATGTGCCTCTGCCTACAACAACTGCGGGCAATTTTTTTTGCCCGTATCCACAAGTTTCCTATAGGGCATTCCTAGGGCATCACTTCCTGTCGATTTGATAAGGAATCAGGGATTAAATGGACAGGAAGTGATGCCACAGGAAGTGATTTCCTAGGGTGAACACCCTAGGAAACTTGTGGATAGTTTTTGACCGCGACGGAGGCGCGCCGTCTCAAGCGAACGTGAGCCACGTGAGGCACCACCAAGCTAGCGAGTGAGTCGCCGTGCCGAACGTTGCAAAGTTTGCTTGGGCCGACTCAGCGCCCCGAGTTATGTACCGATAATTAGGGACAGAATCGATCATGTTTTGGTGAGAATGTTTTGCCCCGACTGCCACTCAAACTGGCTACTGGCCACTGGCCAATCACAGCGCGTCCTTGCACAAGCGTATTGGCCAATCACAGCGCGTCCTTGCACAAGCGTATTGGCCAATCACAGTGCGTCCTTGCACAAGTGGTATAGGTTTTGGGATCACGCCGGGCGGGCAGACAGACAGACACACCGCACAGGCAGATACAGAGATCTCCATACATGGGCAATAAAAGGGACACAAACAGACAGACAGACACACCACACAGGCAGATACAGAGATCTCCATATTATGGGCACTAAAAGGGACTCAAACAGACAGACGCATAGATATATAGATACAGAGATTTGTGGATTCATAGGTATATTTCTGGACAGCCGCTGATGCGAACCGACCGAATATCTTCCCACTTGGTCCTTCACTCCCCCGGGTTCCCCCGGGAGACACGCGCCGCGAGTTTGAAGCGGGTCGGGTCGGGCCGGTTCTCGGGAGATATGCAGGAGGAGGGACAGACAGACAGACAGACAGACAGACAGAGGCTTAACCCATTGAATCCGGGAAAGCAATTCATTTTAGATTCGGTGCCGCGCTATGAGCTTGTAGATCTGCTATTTTTTGAAAAATCATGAAAAATTGTGCACATACTTTTTTTTGTGGACATTTGTAAATCAAATCTTTGCTTCTGGGGTGTCCCTGGAACAAAATATTTGACAAACGTTTGCTTTGAAAAATATATATTCCAAGATTTCCAACACATTTTCACGATTTAAAAAAAAAATAGCAGATATACAAGCTCATGGCGCGGCACTCGGTGCCGCGCCATGAGCTTGTATATCTGCTATTTTTGAATAGCCCAAAGAAATCTTTAAAAAATTACACAAACCATGCGTTCCCGGTCTAAATGGGTTAATAAAAAAAAAACCTGTCGATTCCACCGCGGAACTTCTCTCTGAATATATTATTCATACGATGATGTTGTGCCAAGCAGCAGAGCTTGTATGAAGCGCACGGATGTCCCATAACGGCGGCAGCAGCAGCAGCCGTGTCTTTTTCCCTGTCGTGATCTGTTGAATATAAAATAAAAAGTGGTGAGAGAGGTGAAGGCTTAGAAGGCGATAAACGGAGAGAGAGGTATGGCAACGTGCAGATTGCTGCCTCTGCCTTCCATAGGGACTGTTATTATATCCAGAGCATAAAAGCCTGCGTTTATACTTTAGTTGCACAGCCGTGTTGCGTCGCACACCAGGCCAGCCAGCAGGACTCTGCAAGCTGCTTGTACATCTGCTATTTCCGGTGTACCATATTATAACGGCATGCAGGCAGCAGCTACGTTTAAATTAAGAGCACAAGGTGTTTGCTGAGGTTGTAGGTTTTTGGTGGTAATTTGACTTAACGTCTTGATCTTGCATATATCGTCTCTGTCGGGGAGGAAAACCTCATTATGTCCAAAATTGCTCCTTTTTTTAGGATTCAAATTCAAAAGTAGCAGATCTACAAGATCGAGCTTGTAGATCTGCTACTTTTGATACTTTTGTGTGACGCTGTAGTATGATCAAGTACGGCGTTAATTTATGAAAAAAACACATACTATATGAAGAGGTTTATGGCCGACAGCAATGATATTCACGGCGGCAGTGGCTCAGGGGTAGAGTGAACTGGAAACCGCAAGGTTCCCAGTTCGATCCCCGGCTGGGGCGCTCCCCCAGAGTGACTGTCGAAGTGTCCTTGAGCAAGACGCTGAACCCCTAATTGCTCCATGATGAGCAGGTTGGTGCTTTGCATGTTTTCCTCCTCCATCGGTGTGTGAATGTGTGTGTGAATGGGTGAATGTGATGCACAATCTATGTAAAGCGCTTTGGATAAAAGCACTATATAAATGCATCATTTACCGTATTCATCAAGTCTGCATCGCTGGCCTGGACCGCTGGCGTAGAGGTCCAGGCTCGGTGTAGCGTGACAGCATGTCGCGGGTTCGATTCCCGATCCCGACGGCATTTGCTGCGTGTCACTCCCCATCTCTCTTTCTCTTCCCATTTCTAAAGGCATAAAAAGCCCCCAAATAAATCTTTTTTTAGAAGTGGCTGCGGCTCTCGCATGCCTTCGAAAGTGCACTAAGGGGTAAGGGCCACTTCATGTTGTATATATGTAGTAGACTTTGTGTATGCGTGTCTGCATGGCTGACACGCAAAACAAAAAAAAAGGCGCTCGCGCTGAAACTTGGTTCTCTATTTCAAACAAGTCCTTATTTCACACCCACTAAAGTGCTGTGACTTCATCTGACCGCACGCATGTTGTTGACCTAAAAAACCTCATAATATTTGATGTTGCGTTGAGAGATTTGAAAAGGAATAACAAATCGAAACATGTGCTCGGGGGCTGACTGGGGCTTTCATGTGCACATCATCATGCACTTAAAAAAAGATGCGCAAGACAGCACACAGCAGCTGTATTAAGTACAAATGAATAAATAAACGTTACATTTGCATAACTTTTTAAGCATGCACGGTGATATCACGCACCGGATGCCTAGCGAAAGAAGGATGCTTGCATCCCTTTTGCAGTGGAAGTTCTATTGCCTATTTCTTGCATCATGCATCAAGAAAAAATAGGCAACAGATGTTTTCTTTTTTTAACCGCACTGGTCTACTTAACCCAGTAAGACCGGGAACGCATCTGTGTCATTTTTTAGATTTTATTTGGCTATTCAAAAATAGCAGATCTACAAGCTCATAGCGCGGCACCGAGTGCCGCGCTATGAGCTTGTAGATCTGCTATTTTTGAAATAATCGTGAAAATGTGTGCAAATCTTTCAATGTATATATCTTTTAAAGCGAACATTTGAAACTCAAATTTGCTTCTGGTGGGGTCCCAGGAACAAAATATTTTCAGATGGGGGTCCGCAGCCAAATACATATAATTTTGGGTGGTCCTTGACATGAAAAAGTTTGAGAACCACTGATATAGAAACATAGGTTTTTCAGAAAACCGATAGGATTTTAGAAGACACTTTGTAGAATCGGCCCTCGGGTCTAAATGAGTTAATTCTTTTTGGCTTAGATTTATGGAAGAGGCGCTCGAGATTAAACTTTATTATTGATCGCTGAAGTGAAGAGATTGTGGCTTTTGCTCTTAAATCAACTGAAACTAACAACTCCCCCACAATGCATCTGTGTGTGAGTGGGGTTCAGTGATTGAAAGTGTCACTGTGTGTAGATGTGTAATTTTATTATCCGTGTGCTTTTACTACTGCTGGAGAATTCTCCTTGATCTACGGCTACGGTGTTGAAAACCTGGCTGTAGAATTCTCTATTAGACTTTTACGTAGGTTCCTAATTGGCTCTATTTATAGGGCTCGTTATGTAGCACTGCCCTGACCTACATCTTTACCTTTTGATGCCACGTTTTGTCTATACATTAAACCGTAGGATGGAGGTGTTGAACCTCAAAATGGACAGACTACAAACATGAGAAAATGCTCAGTAATAGAGTGCGTCAAACATCAAGGACCTATTTTCTTGTTTTGTTAAAAGGTTAAAGTACTTTATTCTGATAGTACTGATTGCTATAGAGCGTTTGTTGGGTCACGGGGGTCTCTCCAGCTCTTTAGTAAACAGAATATAGTGCATTTTCAAGTAGGTGACAACATTTAAGCCAATCAGGAGAGAGAGCACTGAAAATGCATTTTCTGTTTGATAAAGAGCTAGAGAGACATGGAGACTCCTTTTACTGAACAAACACTCTATAGCAATGAGTATTATCAGAATATAAAGCTATTTAACACTTATTTTAACCAAAGTAAATCACTTACCCTACCTTTAATCGCTGATTAAATGATGCCTGTTTTTTCTTAACCCATCTTTGTCATTTTTATTTTTGATTTCTTTGGGCTCTTCAAAAATAGCAGATATACAAGCTCATAGCGCAGCACTTAATTGTGTTGTTCCAGGGACCCCCCAGAAGCAAAGATTTGAGTTACAAATGTTGACTTTAAATATATATATATATATATTCAAAGATTTGGACAAATCGTCACGATTAAAAAAAAAATGCAGATCTACAAGCTCCTCATACCTCATATGTCCAAAACCGTTAACTTTTCAGGATTCAAATAAAAACACTAAAGGTTAAAATATAGAGATGGGGGGGAGGCTTCAGGCTTCTGCCCCCGATAGCAACGACCCAGAGTCCTAATCCTTCACAGTATGTACTGTATTATGAGCATAACACAATGCTACTGCTTACAGTAAAGCGCCAGTAGTATAGAGCCTTAATGCGTTCTCCACCTCTACACCGTGGCTATCTCCACGTTACAACAGGGGACCCAGGGGGGTACGGGCCTACGGGGCGGGCTGCTAAATACGGCGTTGTTGGAGCGAAGACATTCCTGTGTGCTTGTGTGCCTCCATCCAGTCCCTCCCACCACCACACACACACACACACTATGCACATATTATCCCAGCGTGCTCCTACTAGCTTTAAAAAGGCATTGCATGCTCCATAAAGAAGCAGCTCCGTAACGTGATATGTCCTTCTAGACTTGTATAGATTTTTCTTTCTTTTTTTTGTTGCTCTGACCCGTGTTCACATTGTGTCCTGTTGGTTCGCTCACAATGCTCGGCTGCACAGCAGAATCCTCTGTGTTTAAAGGACAATTTACTATTTAGGCATTTTATAGACTCTTAATCCAGAGGGATTTACAGTAAGCACGGTGAACACAAGGCAATACATCAACATGCAGAGAGACAGTGTAGTGCCTCAGTAATCTATAGGATCATATAGGTAAACCAAGAACCCAGCATCAGTCTAAACATTATAATATCAACAATAATAATAATGTATACATTGAAAGTATACAAAACTATAGGATGCCAGGTCAACGATTGAACCTGGATTCTGTCTAAATAACATGCTATCTAAGGACCACTTCAGCAATCTTTGGAGTACAAAATGGAACCAAATGGACCCTTGTCGAAGTGTCCTTGAGCAAGACTCTGAACCCCTAATTGCTCCCGATGAGCAGGTTGGTGCCTTGCATGGTTTCCTATGTAAAGCACTTTGGATAAAAGCGTTATATAAATGCACCATTTACCATTTACCATTTATTTGTACGCTCTCAGAGTTAAAGGAACACTCAGGATGTTTTCTGAACGCTCAGGATGTTTTCTGGGATTAAAGCATCACACCTAGACCTAGTCGATGTGACGGCATTACGCATGTTGCTTGGTTCATTTTGGCTGTTGTGGAGGGAGGGACATGTCGGGGTGACGTGTCCTCGCAGTGACTGTGGAGCAACGTTTTAGCCGTTCAAATGGCCTTTTCGCAAAGTCACAAGTTCTCAGAACTCAAAGCATGAATGGCTGAAGAGAGCTCAACGAGGTCAACATCCCTCTCCAACTAAAATACTTTCACTATTAATCCATTCCTTTAGCCTCCTAGATACAGTCTAGAGGAGGACAAACCCAGGCTGTGCACAGCAGCTATGCTATAACTAAGGTTTATTTTCCACAATCGATGAATCTGTCAAGCTTCCGTTTTTCGATTTGATCCTTGCAATAAATTGAGACCATAAAACGCTGGTAAAGTGAGGTGATATATCACAGGACGATGGCCAGAACCCCGCCGCAAGTTTTCAGAACCCAGTCAGGCGGAGAGATACCTTGAAATTGCTTAAAACGACGTTTGAACTTTCGGTGGAACTTTGGGGATTGTTACAGCCTGGGTATTATTATCATCATAAGTCCATCATATTGTCCAATGTCCATCATATTTATCTGTTGCTTTTGTGCGCCGTTATCTAGGAAACCGGAGGTGGTTATTAGGCTGAGCTTCAAGGTATTATGATAACAAGGGTATTATTTAGAGATCCGGAAGGTATTATTATGATCAAATACCGTCAAAAAATAACACACGCTCCTCTTTTAATTAAACTGATATGGAGATGCTGTGTGTGGAGATGGAGGAGGAGGTTGTATTAGCAAACTTAGCCAGGTGGATTATTTTTGGAGGTAGAAAATAAATACTATTGTTGTCTGGTCATTACCTGGTCTACGTGTGTCTCCTGGCTAATCAGTTAAAATATGTCTAGACATGGAATTATGACAATATTGACACACTGTAGTCTAACTAAGTGGTTTTTAAAAAAAAGTTCCTTTCTGGATGAGGGCCCGATTCAAAAGCGTTCACGGCCCACCCTCCTGACCACTATATCACGGCAGCCGTTCAGCTGCCGAGGTTGGGAATTGAATGGCTATAGCCTAACTTTATCTTTGAAATGACTTATTTTAGGAGTTTATTAGTCATGGTGACATCATCGTATCGCCATGGCAACAGGTGTCATTCCCCCCCCCCCCACGAGGTGTGCTGAATCTATGGCAGAAACTAGGCGTGATATTATTCATTATTATAGAATGAACAAGTGTGAAATAAGTGTTTAAACCCAGCAGCAAGACTTGTGTGTAAGTAGGCTAATTACATATTAGACACACAGCATTGTAGACTACTAGACCAGTCTGGTTCCCCAAACCTTTTTCATGTCACAGACCCCTAAATTACTATTATATTTGGCCGCAGACCCCCATCTGAAAATATACAGGATTTGTGTTCAAATGTTCAAGGTGTTTTGAAAATAGCAGATCCACAAGCTCACAACGCGGTCGACCGCGTTGTGAGCTTGTAGATCAACTGTTTTCAAATAGGCGATGACATGTATATACAGACGAAAGTGGCTAAACTCATTTTGATTCTATTCTAACAAGGACCCTCAAGGACCTCTTGGGGACCCCCAGACACCACTCTGAGAACCACTGTACCACTAAGACAACGTCATACATGTTTCATTTACTTCTGTCACCATCAGATCGGGTCCCTTTTTCCCCCTCCTTATTCTTTATTACACATAAAGCGTCGTATATGCTGGCGAAATGTCAGGTGCTTGAATAAAACATATAGATGACGCCCAGGCCTACTGGTGATTCTAGTGAGTCATCATCATATGGCGGAGCAGCTCTCAGAATCACACTTTCAGCAAAGCAAACGAGCGAGATGAATCACTACTTCCGCTTTTCTCACTCTACTGTATTATACTGACTGTAGAGGCCCGTTAGATGTATCCAAAGCTCTACCTAAAGTTCATCATCGCTTTAACCCATTAAGACCTGAAAATGTTTTAAAATTCTTGAAAATTCTTACAAATGTTTTCTAAATCCTAACAGTTTTTTGAAAACCCCCCCCCCCAAAAAAAAACAAGATTTAAAAAAAATAGCAGATCTACAAGCTCATAGCGCGGCACTCGGTGCCGCGCTATGAGCTTGTATATCTGCTATTTTTGAATAGCCAAAGAAATCTAAAGTGACACAGATGCGTTCCTGGTCTTAATGGGTTAACCCATTCAGTCCGGGGAACGGAACGCATCTCGTGTCATTTTAGATGTCTTTGAGCTATTCAATTTTTTTTTTTTTTTTATCGTGAAAATGTGTGCAAATCTTTGAATATATATTCTTTAAAAGCGAACATTTGTAACTCAAAGCTTATGGAGGGGGTGGGGGGGTCCCTGGAACAAAATATTTTACAACTGTTCACAAAAATATATATTCAAAGATTTGCACAAATTTTCACGATTTAAAAAAAAAATAGCAGATCTATAAGCTCATAGCACGGCACTCGGTGCAGCGCTATGAGCTTGTATATCTGCTATTTTTGAATAGCCCACAGACATCTAAAATGACACAGATGCGTCCACCGGACTGAATGGGCTAAAATTAAGCATTTAAATTAGTTTATTTCACACCCAGGCGAGGTCCATCCATCCATATAGTACAACTAAATAACAGCCACAACAGAATACATAAAACAGAATAATAATAATAATAACAGAAACAGGGAAAAAGAAAAGTAAGACGTGCTCAGATGATACATCACTGAATCTGTTTATTTGATCACAAACAAACCGGAATTAAATCAAATGAAGTAGGAATTAACCCATTCAATCCGGGAAGGCATCTCTGTCACTTCCGATTTCTTTGGCTATTAAAAAAATGTGCAGATATACAAGCTCATAGTGAGGCACCGAGTCTATGAGCTTGTAGATCTACTATTTTTGAAAAATCATGAACATTCGTGCAAATATTTGAATTTTTCCTTCTTTTTTTTTAAGTGGACATTTGTAACTCAACTCTTTGCTTCTGGGGGTCCAGATTTGCACATATTTTCACGTTTTTTCTAAAATAGCCAAAGAAATCTTAAAATGACACAAACGATGCTTCCCCGGTCTTAAAGAGTTAAACAAAAGTATCATTGTTTGGTTTATGAAAGAGAGAGACTGAACCCTTTCATCCGAATCTGTGGAAAGTAAACCCATTTGGTTTAAAAAAAAACTAAACGAAAGAACAAGAAACCAAAAAAAACAATCAAAATGTTGTTTGTGTAGAGAGATGACTTTTATCCTAACGGCTCAGAAGTGGCAGAGAAGCTGCTCAGATGGTTTCTAGAGTGTTCTCTATTTGTCCCCCAAGCTGTCCACCTCCCACCATACATTAGTCACCCAAACTTGTTTTGTACCAGTGTGTGTGTGTGTGTGTGTGTGTGTGTGTGTGTGTGTGTGTGTGTGTGTGTGTGTGTGTGTGTGTGTGTGTGTGTGTGTGTGTGTGTGTGTGTGTGTGTGTGTGTGTGTGTGTGTGTGTGTGTGTGTGTGCGCGTGCGTGCGTGCCCTCTTTGTGTGTGTGTGCGCGTGCACACGTGTGCGTGCCCCGCGTTTGTGGTTGTGTGCATGCGTGTGAGTGCGTGCACGCGTGTGCGTGCCCTCTGTGTGTGTGTGTGCGTGCACGCCTGTGCGTGCCCTCTGTGTGTGTGTGTGTGTGTGTGTGCGTGCGTGCCCTCTTTGTGTGTGTGTGTTCGCCTCTTCCAAAAATGTTTTCCTAAGGAGATGTATATCGTTGTTGTCGGGCAGAACAACCCTCCTTTATCCATATTCTAAACTTTTCTTTCCCGTAAATTAACACCCATACTTGATCATACTACTACAGCGTGTCACACAAATAACAGATCTACAAGCTCCGCTACTTTTTGATGCTTTTTTGAATTTGAATCCTGAAAAAGTAACAGTTTGGGACATACAGTATGAGGTTTCCTCCCGACAGAGACCATTATTCTTATGCTTACTAAAAGATTTGTGGTAAAGTACAGAGTGTTTGGATAACAGGGTGATGGAAGGGACAGTTCTATACTGGCTGGCTTTGTTATGCACATACAGTGCGTGTGGAGTGGTGGAACTGCATTGGTACTGCAGTCGCTCTCAAAGTGGCGTTCCGGGGACCCCCAGGGGTCCCTGGGAGGGGCGGGGGGGTACCAGGGGGTCCCCAGGAAAATAAGTTAATATAGCGTCACAATAATTTGAACCACTTTAACCATATTTTATACTTTGGGCTATTCAAAAATAGCAGATGTACAAGCTCATAGCGCGGCACCGAGTGCCGCGCTACGAGCTTGTAGATCTGCTGTTTTTGAAAAATCCCTGGCACGAAATGTTTGTGCGATGGGGGTCCGCCGCAGCCAAATACATATCCTTTTTGTGGGTCCTTGAAATGGTTTGAGAAACACGGAAGTACTGTGCTTAATTTCGAGGTACTTTTATGTAACTGGAGTAGTGTGGTGGTGGTGTTTACCTGCCCTCCCTCTCACTGTATTTTGGCGTCTTCAACTGATTGTTTTGGTCGCCCTCATAAACATCCCCGTCTACCAAAAACAATCAGTGAAAAAATCAGCAAAATACAGCGACAGGGTGACGTGTTTCTGCAGGTATAAACACTAGCCTGGAATCCAGACTGATTCGCTCCAGTTCGGCTGATTTCTTTGCTTCTCAAGTGAGAAATAAAACAATTTGCCGAACGGAGCGAACCAGTCCAGGCTATAGGTAAGCACCACCACACTTACTTAAAGGGTAAGACCACTTTGGTAGAGGTTTGGGTTGTGTAGTTACCTTGCCATGATGTAACTCCAAAGGTGGACAAGAAATAAAAAATAATTGCTCCATTGATTGGAAATTGATAATTCAAAATATGCTCCTCATTGACTTACATTGTACGGTAAAACAGCTCTCAAAGTCACTCTTTTAGCACATAAATGAACCCAAACATAGCTGATTCAGACAATGTAGAGCATCACCAAACCCAGTACTGTTTGTTTTTTTAATAAAAATGTCAACTTCCTGTTGATTTTACTATTTGAAGATCTGAATCCGGATCCGCAGATCCAGTCCGGGTTTTCTACTTAATAAAAATGGCAAAATCAACAGGAAGTTGACATTTTTATAAAAAAAAAAAACAGTACTGGGTTTGGTGATGTTCTATATTGTCTGAATCAACTTTATTTGCGTTCGTTTTTGTGCTAAAAGAGTGACTTTGAGAGCAGTTTTACCGTACAATGTAAGTCAATGAGGAGCATATTTTGAATTATCAATTTCTAATCAATGGAGCAATTATTTTTTATTTCTTGCCCACCTTTGGAGTTACATCATGGCAAGGTAACTACACAACCCAAACCTCTACCAAAGTGGTCTTGCCCTTTAAGAGGGAAATGATTGGTAAAGAAAAAGGTTTCGTTATGTGAACACAGGGCATAGTTACTGTACATAGCCTACTATGTCTTTAACCACTTAACCCAAAACACATCTGTGTCACTTTAGATTTCTTTGGCTATTCAAAAATATGGTTGAGCAAGTCCCTCAGGGCTCTATGCTAGTGTGTTTTCAGTTCTCAACATGAACACAACGTGTTCACTGCGAAACGTTGTGAGCTTGTCGATCTGCTATTTTTCCTGCGAAAGCCTTCCCCGGAATACAGATGCTGGGGTTTAAACGGTTAAGTAAAACAGATCTCAGTGTTTCTTCCACAACTGCACATATAATATACAGTATGTGTGTGCGCTGCAGACTGCACTGTGGATGCATGTGTTTTCCATCACTCTGAATGTTACAATAAAACAAGGTCCCTCGTATCCTGTTATTGTTCAGGCCTTGTCTTTTTCTCCTTTAGTAGTATTAGGTTTTTATGGTGGAGGAACAGCAGTGGAAGAATCCACTCTCTACACAACACTATACCGTCTCCTATGCTTTTGTTTTCACTGCTACCTGAGTTATACAAAGACTTCACTTTTTCTAGGCTCTGGATTCCAGCATAATTTAAGGCTTGTTACTTTTTCTCTTCCTTCCAACCCCTTTGAAAACCAGAGTAGAGTAAAAACCCTGGTTTTGTATTTAATTGTGTGTCAGTCAGCGTGCCCGCTGAAATACAGTATACAAGCGAAAATGTATATTTTTGTGTTTTTTTTATTGATTGAATATTTTATGGAAGTACAGCAGTTACAATGAGAAATGAAAACGTCCACATGGGGATGAGACACTAACACGCCAAAGGCTTATTTCCCTTATACATTCAACACTCAAAACAATTGGACAAACAGCTAGTGCAACAAACAATACAAAATATGAAATATCAATATATATATACAGTTGAAAACAAGTCAGGAATTCACTGAAAAAAACCTGATCTACAAGCTCACAATGACACGTCACATATCTTGTAGATCAGCTATTCCCGGCAGGCAACGCAAAGTATAAATCGGACCATAAGAAACTACGAATGAGACTGTCGACAGATGTCACTAATAATGAATAGTTTCCACTAATAATTAATCTACAACTTTGGCAGGGGGGGGGGGACAGTCCCCCATGGATAGAGTATGAATCTTCTCTGTATCCCTTAATGCAATGGTTCTCAAAGTGGGGTCTGGGGTTTCCAGGGGGTCCCCAGCAAAATGTGTTTATAAAATGTGTTTTGAACCACTTCATAACCATTTATACGTTGGCTATTAAAAAATAGCAGATCTACAAGCTCATGAGCTTGTACATCTGCTATTTTTTATTTAAAAAATGTGAAAAATATCCGAACATTTTGAATGATTTTGATAAAACATTTTAACATAAATCTTTTCTCTGGCACAAAACCTTTTCAGATGGGGGGGGTCCGCGACCGAATACATATCAACTTAGGGGTCCTTGACATGAAAAAAGTTTGAGAACCACTGCCTTAAGAGACATTCAAATCCAAACCCAGACAGTTTGAATAAATAGCTGAACCAGCGAGTTTCCCCAAGAATCCCCTGTTGGACCAGAGACCTAGACAGACACACATCATCATCCAATGGGAATTAATAGACAACCCAAAAAAAAAAGAATAGGACGACAATAAAGCCACAGATTTCAGTGACAGCTCTGTCATTGTGAAGCCCCCCAGTTAACATACAGCCAGACCAGATGGCAGATGACAACTATAAAGATCTTCCCCATGTGGCTTCTTTCTGTCTTTGCGTCTGGTTTTTAGCTTCTTATTTCTTTCAGACTGTGTGTGTGTTTTCCACCGAGGGAGATCTCTCTCTCACAGTATAGGAGGGCTGACCATGTCTTAATGGAGTTTAGTTAGTGTTTGAAAAGAGAGACAGAAGGACAGTGAGCTCCGAAGAGTGCTGCCTCGGTGTGCCCAAAGTAGCCTACACATTCTTTTTTTAATATCAATACATTGCTATATAACATTTAGGATTTTCCAGAAATTTAAAAAATGTGTCAATAATTTGAAATAGCTAGAATAAGGTCCTGGGTTCGATTCCCGCCGGGGACGCTGTGGGCGCTGGGGGCGTGTTCTCTCCTCCGCGTCATCAGTGCCCATACCCTAGGTGAGGTTGGCGAAAGGGCCTTTCTGTGTGGAGTTTGCATGTTCTCCCCGTGTCTCCTAGGGTAGGTACCCTCACAAAAACATGTAGTAATCCTGGTCACTATACTGCCTCCCCCTGGTCAGCCGGGGCGCCTGATGGAGGGGAAAGGAACTGGTTGGAATAACGTGTTCCTTCCACGCGCTACGTCCTACCGGGGAAACTCTCCCCCTGTCAGGTGACAAGAAGGTCAGTTGGCTCTCATGCATTGAAGGAGGCATGAGCTCGGCACTGGCCTCCCTAGGTTGGCAGATGGAAGGTAGCACCCAGCTAAAAGATCGTGGGATAAAAATTTAGAGTAAAATAAATTTAAAACTGAAATAGGGGTTGAGTTGATAATTCATAAGGTTCCTTTTTCCTGTCCTAGAAATGCAGTGGAGTCAAAAGGACAATATTTGTCTTTGAAATGTAGTGGAGTGGAAGTCAAAAGTATCCAAAAATATATTCAAGTGAACTGTACCGGTACCCAAAAAATATACTTAAGTACAGTTCTCTAAGTAAATGTGCTTAGTTACTGTCAACCCCTGGAAGAGAGAGGGAAACGTACAGCACTGTCTTAATAGCTGCTGCCTCGGTGTTCCAACTATTCAGTCCAGTTTAATGCTGTGTTCACTTCACACCAAGCCTTTTTTCTGAGTGGGAACAGTAGCTGCCCGCCCCGGAGGGCGTTTTGTGGACAGCTCAGCTGATTTTAATTGCCGTCCTGGTGACTCCGTACATAACCACCGGCCACACACATATATTTACACTTTGGTTTTGCAACAATTAGGACAACAAATAGGGAACAAAGAAGGAGGGAGTGTTTCTGGCAAGTGGTCAGCAGTGCTCAATAATCAACAGGTTGTTTCAATTCCTCCTGGTTCTCTATATCTGTGTTTGTTGTTGTGGGAAACCAGCCTGCCTTACTGAACAGCGTTCGTTGGTCAGCTGATAAAAAAACACACTTAATGTCTTGAGCTTATCTGGAGAAAAAGAAAGTTTGGCCGTATTCCCACCTTTTGAAAGCCTTTGCCCACTTACACAACCTGGCGTCTCCTATTTTGGGCCAACGTCTTTATATGTGATATTTATACATTGTTGCTGTCAGGGAGAAAAGCTCTTAACTCCATATTCTAGCTGTTTGTTGTTGTAAATTAAAGGTCAATATAGTACATTTTCAGGTAGGTGACAACATTTAAGCCAACCAGGAGAGAGAGCAGTGAAAATGCCTTTTCTGTTTAGTAAAGAGCTGGAGAAACAAGGAGACTCCTTTTACTGAACAAACACTCTATAGCAATGAGTACTATCAGAACATAGAGCTATTTAACACTATTTTAACCAAAGTAAACGTGTCAAAAGTAGCAGATCTACAAGCTCGAAACGCGACGTGAAGCGACGTGTTTTGAGCTTGTAGATCTGCTGTTTTTGCCACTTATGAATTGGAATCCTAAAAAAGTTGGACATGGAGGTTTCCACCAGAGACGATTTTTTAAAATCGTGAAAATAGAAGCTCTACAAGCTCACAACGCATCGCAATGCAATGCATCGTGAGCTTGTACATCAGCTATTTTTCACTATTCATCGCACTACAAAGTTTGTAAGGGCTTTATAAAGTTGTTTAAGAGTGCGGTCGCATTCGTGGCGCCTTGCGGCTGCATCCCCGTAGGGTTCTTAATTTTTAAAACGCCGCCGGCGGCAGCAGTTCAGTTTGGTGACAAAAACAACCACAACACATCAGATAACGACGCTAATTAGCCTAATTCTATCAGATTTAATGTTCCCCAAATAAGACTATTTAGTTAGGTTTTTCTCTCTCTCTTCGTCCCGGAATACACCGTGTTGAGGAGAAAGTTAACCCATTAAGACCGGGAACGCATCTGTGTCATTTTAAGATTACTTTGGGCTATTCAAAAATAGCAGATCTACAAGCTCATAGCGCGGCACAGAGTGCCGCGCTATGAGCTTGCAGATCTGCTATTTATGAAAAATCGTGAAAATTTGGCCGATTCTATAAATGTTGTCTAAATCCTAACAGTTTTTGTTTTTTAAACTTATGTTGCTATAATATCAGTGGTTCTCAAACGTTTTCATGTCAAGGACCACCCAAAATGATATGTATTTGGTCGTGGACCCCCATCTCAAAATATTTAGTTCCAGGGACCCCCAGAAGCAAAGATTTTGTAGTTAAAAACGTTCACTTTAAAAAATATACTCAAAGATTTGCAGACATTTTCCACGATTTAAAAAAAATAGCAGATCTACAAGCTCCGCACTACAAGCTTGTAGATCTGCTATTTTTGAATAGCCCCAAAGTATAAAATAATGTTTATAGCTAAAAAAATCACAGATGCGTTCCCGTACTTAATGGATTAAGAAGGCTTGTTGTTGTGCTGCTTTTCTCCTCTGAAGATTGTATTATGTAAAATATCTGATAACATTCCTCTTGCTGTTCTCCACCAACACACACACACACACACACACACACGCACACACACACACACACACACACACACACACACTTTATGATGCAAACCAATATGGATATCAGCATTTTTGTTTTTTTTCCTCCATTGCAATATTCCGCCCACCACAGTGTTGTTGAGGGTCATATTATTCCAAGGAGATTATTTTTCCCGCATCATTTTTCATCTGGCACAATAGTTATATAGTATATATATATCTTGTCACTTTGGAGGGGGAAACCTTGTATGTCCAATAATATTACTTCTCAGGAAATGGTTTCCGATGGTCCCAATGTCACACAAGCTCATATTAATAATACTTTCCATTGATTAAATGTTTATAACAATCCACAGGCTGAATTACGGTGACTTTGACTTTCACTTAATACTTTCTATTGATTAAATGCTGATGATGAAAACATCCAATTCAAAATCTGCGAAAATAGACGATCTACAAATTAAGCTCACAGCACATCACAAGTTTTATAGATTAGCCGTTTTTGCTACTTTCATGCGACACGGTTGCACAAAAGTGTCTAAGAAGTGTGTATAAAAAACGCTGAAATGTGGAGGTTTCTTGTTACTTTTTAGGATTCAACTTCTAAAACAGCAAAAGCAGCAGATCTACAAGCTCAAAGCGCTGCGTTTTGAGCTTGTAGATCTGCTGCTTTTCATGATCTTGTGTGAAGCTGTAGTATGAGTATGATCTTAACTCAATTTGCTTCTTGGGGTCCCTGGCACAACACATTTTCAGATGGGGGTCCGCGGGCCAAATGTAAATCAATTTAGGGGTCCATGGCATGAAAAAGGTTGAAAACAACCGCTGAAGGAGAACATGCAATGACCAATATCACCCTCCTCCTCCTCACCCGGCTTCCCTCCCCAGAACACGGGCCAATTTGTGTTCGCGTAGACCCCGCGACAAAGCCGGATGCACCACGGTGGATTCAAACCCACAACCTCTTGTGTTGGTATAGATATAGGAGTTTTCTGCCCGACAACAGCGATATGTATATATATTAGACTCATAACGCTATCAGAATATTGTTTGTATCGTGTGTAAAGGCCACGAGTGTCTCTCTCCCGCTCGGAATTGCAGGTCCTATTCAGCCATTATTCAGCGGCTAAGGTGATTGTCAGAGACTCATTACACGTGGGCGGTGATATGAAAGGCCTGCCTCATCTTCTATCAAAGTTTCATTATATCTGAGCCTTTTTTCCTTTTCTTTCAGGCTGTGATTAAATTATATATTCACCGGCTTCAACTCAACGCCAGATGAATACTGGACTAAAAAATATTAGCCCATTCAATCCGGGAACGCATTTGTGTCATTTTTAGATTTTAGCTATAGCTATTATTTTATACTTTGGCTATTCAAAAAAAAGTATTAAAATTAATTTAAAAAATAAAATAATAAAAAAATTATAAGAAAATATTCTTGAAAAATCTTGAACATTTGTGCAAATCTTTGAATGAATAATTTTCAAAGCGAACATTTATAACTCAAGTCTTTGCTTCTGGGGGGGTCCCTGGAACAAAATATTTTACAAATGTTCGCTTTAAAAAATAGATATTCAAAGATTTGCACAACTTTTCTACGATTTCCCCCCAAAAATAGCAGATCTACAAGCTCATAGCGCGGCACTCGGTGCCGCGCTATGAGCTTGTATATCTGCTATTTTTGAATAGCCCAAATAAATCTTAAACTGACACAGATGCGTTCCTGGTCTTAATGGATTATTAAAGGAGAAAATGCTATTGAGTTGTATATCCGTTCTGTCATTCTATGCCCTTAGTTTCATAACATGTAAATTGGTGAGCTTTTTGCTTTCATAAACCAGAGCGGAGGCTCTGTCTCCTGACATAATTAACATTAATGCTAATGTATCCATTTGCAACACTCAGAAGCATGCAAATGTAACCAAATGGACTCGAGGGTGAATGAAAAATAATATAATAATAATATCATGTAATTTGGCAGATGTTCACTCCTAATGACTTGATTGGAGATCAGCCAAAATCACTCGTGTTGTCTTGTTTTAATTAGGGTTAGGGGACTAGAGAGATCATATTGGTCACTCGTGTTGTCTTGTTTTAATTAGGGTTAGGGGTCTAGAGAAGTGACCAAACTCAATATGTCACTAAGCATTTTTGTCTGATATGGTCTCTGGTCGGGCGGAAACCTCATAATTATGTCCAAAAAACGGTGACACTTCTGGATTCAAATTCAAAATAGCAAAGCTAGCAGATCTACAAGCTCAAAATGCGCCGCGTTTCGAGCTTGCTGATCTGCTACTTTGGATACTTTTGTGTGACGCTGCAGTATGATCAAGTAGGGGGTTCATTTAAAGGGACATTTCGCTGATTTTTACCCCTATTTCTATCTAGGTCTAGGACCCATAAACATGATCCTGGTGTGTTTTTTGTGTTTTATCTGTATTTTTTGATTTTTATCCATATCCTCAGAGACTATGAGTCATTTGACTCATAGTCTCTTTATCTCACCTTATTTCCTGACTACAATCTAGACACAGCCTCCCCTCCCCACAAGGAAGGGCAGTGCCCCAAAGCATTATGGTCATTGTAGTAATGCAGCAGTCCAGTCAAACCCCAGTCAAACACACAGACTTCTATATTTTTTCTGGCCATAGGGTGCAAACATTTCATATACTACAAATATTATTAACATTGAGTGACTGTAAGTTCTTCCAGGGGTGAAATGCTCCTTAAAGAAAAAATGCAAACAGTTACAATATGGAGATAAGAGGTTTCTGGCCGACAGCAACGATATTAAAGTTACATTTGTTACATTAGTTAGATTGGTTTTGAACACTCTCAGAGAAGGAGAAAACAAAAAGGTTGGGGACCACTGCTTCTATTTATGACACTGTGTTAGCTTGATTAATATTGCACGGTGTGGACTCTTGGTCTCTGGTAGTTGGCCGGCGCGCGCAGCGATAGCTTCCAAGTTCCAGTCAGACAGCATAAAGAATGAAATGCGATGCTGCCGGTGTGTGTCACATAACAAACAAGCAAAGCAACACATTTCAGAGGCATTCTTTGTGCCAGGGCAGAGAGAGAGGAATGGTGGCACCGCGGGCCCTCGCTGCTAAGGGCCGGGGCCAAACAGCACAACAACACAAGCTAGCTTAACCCCCATTCAATAGCATCTGTGTCATAGATTTCTTAGGGCTATTTGAAAAAAATAGCAGGATCTACAAGCTCATAGCGCGGCACCGAGTGCCGCGCTATGAGCTTGTAGTTCCTGCTATTTCTTTTTAAATAAATCGGGGTCCCTGCCTGGAACAACATATTTTGAGATGGTGGTCCGTGGCCAAATACATGTCTAAAAATGATTTCTAAAATCCTAACAGTATGTTGCTATATCAGTGGTGCTCCCAACTTTTCCATGTCAAGGACCACCCAAAATTATATGTATTTGGCTGCGGACCCCCATCTCAAAATATTTAGTTCCAGGGACCCCCAGAAGCAAAGATTTGAGTTAAAAATGTTC
>NW_028155694.1:0-23035 GCF_963454915.1 Gymnoscopelus microlampas | reverse complement strand
AAAACAAGCATTCTTGAGAAATCCTCACTTGTATTATTAACGCAGGTCTGTGATTCTGTTATTACTATTCTTATTTTATTCTTATTTTATTGTATTTTATACATTTTCAGTGAAATCTCCCTCATCTTGTTTAGTCCAGGTCGCGCGCAGCGCCACCTGACAGCGTCTCCTTGTCACTGGAATCAGATATGAGAGTAGATATCAAAATGATATCATACGAGAATAAATATGACCCCCCCCTCTCTCTCTCTCTCTCTCTCTCTCTCTCTCTCTCTCTCTCTCTCTCTCTCTCTCTCTCTCTCTCTCTCTCTCTCTCTGTGTATATTGGACTTGACAACAGTGGAATAGACATTTTTGAGACGCGCTGCCCCTCGTGCCGCCGCCATTAATATGTGGGAAGGGAAGGCGCTCTAATGAGAGAGAGAGAGAGAGAGAGAGAGAGAGAGAGAGAGAGAGAGAGAGAGGAGAGAGAGAGAGAGAGAGAGAGAGAGAGAGAGAGAGAGAGAGAGAGAGAGAGAGAGAGAGAGAGAGAGAGAGAGAGAGAGAGAGAGAGAGAGAGAGAGAGAGAGAGAGAGAGAGAGAGAGAGAGAGAGAGAGAGAGAGAGAGAGAGAGAGAGAGAACCTTGGAGATGTAATAGGAAAACTGATTTATCTTGAACGACCCAAGCCCTACTATAATATGAAGGCTACATGATACCCTGATGTGTTGTTTAGTGTCCATGATATTATTATTGTTATTATAATAATATTATTATCACCATCATTAATATTATCAGGCCTAATTGCACTTTTAAATCTATTTAACATTCATTTTTTTAATCTGCTGCACATAATAAATATTTCCAGTCTGTGTGATTCCCTCTGTATGTTGCTCCATGCACTACAGATTAGCATGTAGCTATAGAGCTAGCTGCACACAACAACAACAACAACAACAACAACATCATAGCACTCTATAACAGTGAAGGTTCGCCCATGAACTGCAACCACATACATGTGCGCACGCACGCACGCACGCACGCAATAAGTGCCATCCACTCTTACTGTCTTTACACACACACACACACACACACACACACACACACACACACACACACACACACACACACACACACACACACACACAGCTGAATGCGACTCTACAAACAGCTCAAAATAGCCTCCTCCCGTCCATTGGATTTGGTTGCCTTGGTAACAGGTAGAAATAGAATCTCAAACAGAACGTGTATTTTGTTGTGCTCTAACTGCAGAGTATTGGGGACCAGTAGAAACACCAGTAGAAACACCAGTAGACACCAGTAAGCACCAGTAGAAACACCAGTAGAAATACCAATAGAAACACCAGTAGAAACGCCAGTAGAAACATGTTTTCCATGAGGGAAGGAGAAAGATGAATTCATTCATGCTGTTTGGAGGCTTTTGAGGGAACAAGAAGAATTCATTCATTGATGTTGAATGTTTGAGGGAAGGCAGAGCCACTCCACCGCTGACATGAATGATGGCGCTGCGCTCCAGTCCATTCCGTTCCATTCCCATTCCAGCACACATCCAAAGAAAACACATGGACAAAATGGAGAGAGAAGTGAAGGACAAGCGAAAGGCCCTCCAGCTATAAGATGAACCGGGTCCGGAGCCAGAACCGGGCCAGATGGAGGCCAGGCCTCACGGTGGAGCCATAGAGGTCTTTGTGACGTAAAGCGATGATTGGGGAGTAATAGATTGGTACAGAAAATGTTGTCACCTTCTGCTCTGGCTGGAATCCCTCACTTCCAGTCCCACATAATGAGAGAAATGTAATGGAGCTGCTCTGGAAGTTGACATTAACTTATGAAGTCATAAATAAACGTGACATCACCTCGCCTAGACTGTATCCTGTTTGAAGAGTTTTTATTCCAACGCCAAATATCACTTTAATGCTGACGATGTGCTCCTGTATGCCTCAAATCATCTCCTGATGTTTCACACTTATTCTACAATACTCTGCATATTAAAACCTAATTATCAAAACAGTATAAACTGTTAAGCGGTTAAACTCATTGGCAAGATGGCTTCCACGCTCCAAGAAAGATTTCCATTATAGGAACAAGACACAACATTCACTTAAAAGTCGAATACATAAATCTCTTCCTAAAAGCAACAGAACCAGGCTGAACACACACACACACACACACACACACACACACACACACACACACACACACACACACACCATTTTTATGATGGTGGTTTCACCACGGCGACCCCCGGTGTGCCACACATTTAAACAAATCTGCCGTTAATTGGTCGGTGCAGTAATTCAGGACCCCCGGGCTACCGACGGCCAGCAGACCCGCTCCTTTAATAATAAAACAGAGGGAGGGGGGGGGATAATCAAGTGAGGAAAAGACGAGTGCAGGAATGAGGGAGGAAGAGAAGGTGATAAAAGACGATAAAGAACTGACAGAAAGACAGAACGAGTCGAGGAAGAAATTACAAACAATCTGAACAACAACGGCATCCTCTCTTCCTCTGTCTCTGTCTCTACCTCCACCTCATCCTCATCATCATCATCCTCATCCTCATCCTCCACATCATCATCATCATCATCATCATCATCATCCTCATCCTCATCCTCATCCTCATCCTCATCCTCATCCTCCATCCTCATCCTCATCCTCATCCTCCTCATCCTCATCACCATCACGTATACTAAGTACCGGTCAAAGTCTCCGGCTGCGCGGCTTCTACGGACGGGAGGAGGGTTAGGGTTAGGGTAAGAGGGAGAGAGAGAGGAAGAACTTTGAGGAGGAGAAGAAAAAATGATTTATCGTGGCCGGTTCCATAAACAACATCCCTCCCTCACCAACACACACACACACACACACACACACACACACACACACACACACACACACACACACACACACACACACACACACACACACAGCGCGCTGACACCCGAATTCACGATAAATCACCACAAGTACTACACACTGACGAGAGAGAGAGAGAGAGAGAGAGAGAGAGAGAGAGAGAGAGAGAGAGAGAGAGAGAGAGAGAGAGAGAGAGAGAGAGAGAAGAGAGAGAGAGAGAGAGAGAGAGAGAGAGAGAGAGAGAGAGAGAGAGAGAGAGAGAGAGAGAGAGAGAGAGAGAGAGAGAGAGAGAGAGAGAGAGAGAGAGAGAGAGGAGAGAGAGAGAGATGTTAGAAGGACTTGCTTGGAGGTGATGGACGGAACAGGAACACAATATAAACAGAGTCTGAAAAGCCGCTATAAACAATGACACACCGCACGCACCAGCACATGCACGGCGGGGGAGGGGGGTGAGAGGGAGGGGGGGAGGAGAGGAGGAATAAAACGGAGTGGAGGAAGATGGATACACAATAAATAAATAAAAAAATATTTACCACAGCCACTAAACACTATAATTCATCCGACACGCGGCGGAAGCGCGGCAGCGACGACCGGTAGAAGAAGAAGAAGAATAAAGTCTCGTGCAGTTTCCTGCCTTTTAAAAATCCTCCCCTTCCTTCCTTCCTTCCTCCCTTCTTCCTTCTCCCTTTCCTTCCTCCTTCCTAGAGGAGACTCAGTGTTCTGGACACCAAGCCGTCCGTCCGACGGAAGGAAGAGCAGCTTTAATGCAGCTTTCCTTCTCTCTCTCTCCCTCTCTCTCTCTCTCTCTCTCTCTTCCCCCCGTTTCTTTCTCTCTTCCCTCTCTTCCTCTCTGCTTGTCTCGTCTCCTCTTCTTCCCCCCACCTCTCTCTCTCTCTCTCTCTCTCTCTCTCTCTCTCTCTCTCTCTCTCTCTCTCTCTCTCTCTCTCCTATAGGGGGGTTCTTCTTCTTCTCGTGTTGTGTTTTTTTTAGGACACTTGAATTTGGACACGTCAGACGCGCACGCGGCTAGCAGCATGCCCCCCGCCCCCCCGCCCCCCCCCCCCTTCCATCACATCTATTCAGCAAAGCTCTGCATTTATTTAATGAGTCACGTGACGCAATGGGGGGGGGGGGGGGGGGGTCTCTTCCTCATATCTTCCTCTTCTTCGTTTCACGTTCGGACCCGCGCGTGCGTGCGTGCGTGCGATACAGTGTGTAGTGCATCTGTAACAAAAACAAAACAAAATCCGCGTGTATTGTTGAATGAAAATACTACTATAAGTGTGTAGTAAGAAACACACACACACACACACACACACACACACACACACACACACACACACACACACACACACACACACACACACACACACACACACACACACACACACACACACACACACACACACACACACAGCTTTCTTCCCAATGACTTCAGCGTCCATCTCTCTTTCTTTGTTATTTTTCACTGTCAACCCCCACTTCTGTCTGAGAAGAGAAGGAATTATTATTATTATTATTACTGTTATTATTATTATCATCATTACTGTTATTATTATTATATGTAACTACAGCATAGTTATTTTGTGCATCGCAGATTCTGTTTGAAGAAGAGTTTTCTGTTTGGCAAATATAATGTAAACATTAATATTCACCAAGAGCCTATACTGCAGTGAGAACAGATCTATCCCAGTAATTAATATATATAGTTTGTATAAATATAAAATAAATAATGACAGTGTACACACATTCCCAGCAGGAGGTGTTAAAGGGAACTCCAGCCTTTGGCGTCATTATTATTATTATTATTGAATAATCCTGACAACATAGTGAATAAATAGCTTAGAGTTTGTTCGGCGTGGGGGATTGTCCAAATATAGACTCCCGCTCATTATTATTAACGCCCTGCCTGTGGCGCGAGCTGCGATTCATTTAGACCTCTTATTATTTATTATTATTTACCACAACAAAATATATAACACTGGTTCTCAAAGTGTGGTCCGGACCCCCTGTGGGGTCCTTGTCGGGGTTCAAAGAGGTCCCAAGCAAAATGTGGGACAATTTAACAATTTAACTTGGCGAATAGCCAATCCTGTAAGCTTGTAGCCCACATCTGCTGTTTTAGAAGAAATGATACATTTAAATTGAGAGGATCTATTTTTAGAGGATTTTTTTCTTTTGAAATGTTTTAAGAAATTTGGAATCGTTTTTATCAACACAAATCTTCTCTTATGGGGGGTCCCTGGCTGGCACGCGATCATTTCAGATGGGGGGGGTCCACGGCCAAATACGAAACCATTTCTTCTGGACATATAAAGACAGGTATAGGCCTATAGCATAAAGCAGCATGGAGCCACACCGAGGAGGAGGCGAGAGGAGAACGGAGGGATAGAAAGAAAGAGAAAAAGAAAGAAAAAAAGAAAAACAGCCAGAAAGCGATGGAAGGAAGGATAGAGAGAAGGAGAAGAGGAGGAGAGGAGGGAAAGGAGGAGAGAAGGAGGCCCTCCTGCCGTGAGGTTTCTCGCGGTACAATGGAGTGGTTTCCCCGCGGTGTCTCTGCTCTAAACAATGGACGGAGCTCTTCTAGTAGCAGCAGCAGCTAGAGCTTCAAGGTCAAAGCAGACACTCACTCATCATGACAACAAACTACTACTTTTATTTACCTTTTCATCTCTCAGGCACGTCAACAAAGCGCGGCTTTCTGTTTGTGTATTGATTTCCTCAGGTAGACAGTAAAATGCTCAGTCCACGTGGGTCACATGTGTACACTTTATCTTGAGTTAAATTATCACCATCTTACACGACTGTGCGCGTGCCTCTAGTGTTGCTTTATCCAGAGGATATATTGGAGAACATTTCCTCTGAAGAAATGTGTGTTTTTTTTTGTACGTTTCTTCACGCAAACTTAAATATCTTTGGGGCATAAAACTAAACATAGCGCCACATAAGAGGGGGGTTAATATCTAATGTAATTATCCGGAACTATCTGCCACTATAAGCTGCTTCTGGCCACAGAGCAGGCCCGCATACTTAAATATAATATATAAAATACATTAATATGATATCAAAACGGAAAATAACGCATAGATTGACACTAAACCAGTACATATAAACAGATGTAGACGTCTCATATATATATATATATATATATATATATATATATATATATATATATATATATATATATATATATATAATGTATTTGATATAAGAAGGCCTATTATAGCTCCCTATAAAGTTGCATTACGGAACGCTATCACGCGCCTCGCGCACAAAACCAGATTGAAATCAAACATTTGTTGGTGGTTTTGTCTTTAATGACGGTAATAAATTATAACAATCACACACAAACAACAACACAGCGCAGAGATAAGGAGCAGCGAGACTTCCTGACCACACAAATAATATATTATTTATTTTATAACATTGGTTAAAGAGACTCTATATAGCATTCATTCATTGTGATCAGACTATTATAAGAAAGTCTAAAAAAAAAAAACGGAAAGCCAGACAGAAATAGACGGGAGATTTTAATCCAGTTGGATTAAACACAAATAAAATGATTTGGATAAATCCATATATTATGAGACTATGCGGTGTGATAAGTGTGAATTAGATTTGATACATCACTGACCGTTATAGCTGCAAACCGGACAGGGCTGTATAAGGCTGTTAATAGTTAATTAGGACAGTTTTAGACCTGAAACTATGATAGAAGAAAGAAATGTTAGCCGTTACAGTCACAATATAATTAAAATATATATATATATTTGTTTTTGGCCCATTATACACTAAACTTCTGAGGATTTTATACTATGTAACATTTCTAGGTTTGAGTTTTAGGTTTTGTTGTAATTATGACCTGAAGAGTGTTGTGTTTTCTTTGAGTTTTATTCTGTTGTATCTTTTTTGTATCTGTTTTTAATACCTCCATGAAACCAAAAGGTAATTGCTATAGGTGTAAAGTAAACATGCAGACATAAGTTTATATTGTGGACGGTGTTCTATGTCTGTAAATGAATAATATAAGAGATGTTAATGTTAACACAGGGAGGAGGTGAGTGATGGATGAACTCTTCTGTCCTCTTTAATCATTAAAGTCAAACTGATGCTTTTAAAACAGAAACCCAGAAAGTCGTCGCTAAAAAATATATTGAGTGAAAAGTCCAATTATCTGATAGGTGATTAAACGGTAAAATATTAACTAGAATCATGTAGCTATAGAGAAATGTATGATGATCATTATTACTATTACAAAGTGTCATTTAATAACATTTAAAAATGTCATGCTGTCTGTTTGGGTCAAAGATCTGAAAGGCCCGAGTTATGAGGAGGGAAAAAAAAGTATTAAACTGTAATGTTTGATCTGAGAGAGAGCGAGAGAGGTAGAGAGACGTAGGGTTAGAATGGGAGAGAGAGAGGGTCAAAGATTGATTTACCAAACCCGGACGTCGCGCCTTTTACCGCAGCTCGTAAATCTGTCTCGAGACGGCAGCACGCGCAGCACAACACCACACACACACACACACACACACACACACACACACACACACACACACACACACACACACACACACACACACACACACACACACACACACACACACATCCCCGGTCCGTGTGGCCTGCCCCCCCCCCCTCGCCCCCCATACAGAATTCTGTTCTTTAAACCAAACCAATACATTGTTTTTATTTTATAAATTAATGAAACAAATATCTAAATCCACAACTATATATATAAAAAATATCATTCCTCAATGAATTATAAACTTTTCATGTTAATAAGCACGTTTCTGTGAATATGATCAGTGTTGCGGTCCAAAAATATGATTGTTAAGGATGCAAATGATGCATATTGATATCAGGTGTCCATTTAGTCTCATGCTAAACCCTCACAGTAAAATCCTCAGTGTTCATTTGTCCATGTGTGACTATGAGAGTGTACACGGAATTCATGAACAATGAGGATTTTACTGATCAGCAACATCTGTACTTGGTTTAATATTAATCTATAGTTAATATAAGCCTGTAGTTACAGTTAATGGTTGAATCAAGATGGCTGACACAACTAAAGCAGTTGAAGAAGGGGTCAGGGTGACTTTAGGCTTTTATGAACCCCATAGCGACCCTATATTCTCCATGGGGAACATTTGACGAAAATAGCTAGATCTACAAGCTCACTCGTGATGCATATAGCATTCGAGATTTGGTGTAGAGCAGTGGTTCTCAACCAGTGGTCCGGGGACCACCAGTGGGTCCTTAGTGGGGTACCAGGGCTTTGGCTATTCAAAAATAGCAGATCTAAAAGCTCGTAGCGTGGCACCGAGTGCCGTGCTACGAGCTTGTAGATCTGCTATTTTTTTAAATCCTGAAAATGTGTCTATATCTTTGAATACATATATTTTAAAAGCGAACATTGTTTAACTCAAATCTCTGCTTGTGGGCGTCCCTGGCACAAAGCATTTTCAGATGGGGGTCCGCAGCCAAATGTATATACATTTAGGGGTCCTTGGCATGAAAAGTGTTCAAAACGGCTGGTGTAGAGGGAAAAGGGAAGGGGGCACTGTTGGACCCTTGGGGGACCCCCCGGTCAATGAAGGGTTGAAATGTCTATCTTTATATGTTTTTGTTGCATGTTGTCCACCTTTACGACATGTTGTCCACCTTTACGACCAACATGTCTCGTCATATTTTCTCGTCTTCTGCAATATTCTTGATAATTAGCATAATATAAATGCCACGGTATAATGTAATGTATGTAGGTCACAGGTCTATAGGCCTACATGCTGTATATCTCAAACCTTTTCATGTCAAGGACCCCCAGAATGATATGTATTTGGCCGGGGACCCCCATCTCAAAATATGTTGTTCCAGGGACCCCCCAGAAGCAAAGATTTGAGTTGAAATGTCGCTTTAAAGATTTTTCAAAAATAGCAGATCTACAGCTGGAGCTTATGTAGATCTGCTATTTCTGAATAGCCAAAGTATTAAAGGTTACAGTGGTTCAAATTATTGCGATGCTATATTAACACATCTTGCTGGGGACCCCCTGGAACCCCCCCAAGGACCCCTGGGTGTCCCCCGACCCCACTTTGAAAACCAATGGCTTACATGCTACTGAATGCTGCTATAGAATGAATCAAACGGGTTTTAAACCATATATTATATATTATATAAACATCAGCTTTTATTCACCATTATAAGTCAACATTGGTTTAATGTCGCTTGTCAGAGCAAAGGTCCTGCATGTACAGTAATACAACCTTTTGTTTGTCATTGGAAATGATATATTTATATAAGTTTCCTTTTTTAGCTGAGAGACTTCAATGCATTTAAGTATGTATTCATGTGATGTGGCGCTGAAACTGTGTGTGTGCGCACGCGCGTGCGTGCGCGTGAGTCATTGTCAATGAAAGTATATCATCTATCAAATAAGAAAATTCCACCTCCAAATGATTGTTATTTTATTGATTAATGTCATTTTGATCAATAGGTTGATTGGTTCGTTTTATTGATCAATTGGTTGATTGGTTGGTTCCAGTTATTTATTGATCATATTGGTTGATAGGTTGGTTGGAACAGTATTCTTTATATTGATCAATAGCTGTTCGTCCATCACATCGTTACTGTTTGAAGGGGATCACATCTCCACATCTGTCCATTGTTTAGTTTTTAGTAACATGTTGACTTGCTTATATAAAGCAGTGGTTCTCAAACCTTTTCATGTCAAGGACCACCGAAATGATATGTATTTGGCTGCGGACCCCCATCTCAAAATATTTTGTTCCAGGGACCCCCACAAGAAGCAAAGTTTTGAGTTACAAATGTTCACTTTAAAAATATATAAATATTATATTGGTTTGCACAAATTTTCACGATTTAAAAAAAATAGCAGATCTACAAGCTCATAGTGCGGCACTCGGTGCCGCACTATGAGCTTGTATATCTGCTATTTATGAATAGCCAAAGTATGACATATGGATAAAGGGGTAAAAATGAAAAACGCTTTATTAACTATTTTTTTGCTGGGGACTCCCTGGTACCCCCCCAAGGGCCCCTGGGGGTCCCCGAACTCCACTTTGACAACCAATAATATAAAGGTCCTTTGATGACGTTTAAACAAACAAAACAAAAATCATTATAAATAAAGATAACAATAATAATAATAATTTCCAGCCTTAAAGGCAATCTGTGGGAACAGTTTTTAAATGTCATGCTTTAGATATCATATCAACAAAACTAATCCCAACAATGAATAATAATGATACATAAACGATGCTTTATAGATCAGGTAAAACAGGAGATAACTTCACTCATGACCTTATAGTCCTCCTAATTTTGTGGCTTTTCCCCCTATATGCTATTGATCAATATGTTTGGTTGGTACGGTTATTTAAATATTGTATTTTGTACAACAGTCAAACAGCATGTGGTCTGTAAGTCTAGTGTTATAGTAATATTGATGAGTAATAACACGTAGCGCAGCGGGTCGGTATCAATAAGCTGTATTAATATCGTGTCATTATTCATGTTGCTACCAGCCTCTATTTATCATTCACATCTAAGCGATATGAGCCGCTATTAACGATGCTACGACCCCCTGCATACAGACCATGATATCACCGCTACACGCTTCAACATGACAAGATGGACTAACGTCAAACTTTTTCATGTCAAGGGGACCCCCAACATGATATTTATTTATTTGGCTGCGGACCCCCATCTCATATTTTGTGACAGTGACCCCCCAGAAGCGCAAAGATTTTAGTTAAACATGTTCGCTTAAAAAAAAAAAAAGGAATAAATATATATATAAAATTTACAAATTGTCACGATTTTTCACAAATATAGCAGATCTACAAGCTCATACTGCGCACTCGGCACCTTGCTATAGAGCTATGTAGCTTGATGTAGATCTGCTATTTTTGAATAGCCAAAGTATCACATAATGATTAAAGTGGTTAAAATGTTGCGACGCTACAGTATTTTAACACATTTTGCTGGGGACCCCCTGGTACTCTCCTAAGGACCCCTCTTCGACAAGACAACCAACGTAGTACTACACACATGCATGCAAGCGCGCGTGCGCGCACGCACGCACGCAAACAAACAAACACAAATACACACGCAGTGAGATGCGTCGCGCACACAACAAAAAGTCGGGGGAAATGAAATGGTGAAATCCGTCCCAATAGGAAAAGAGAAGAATGCCTTTTGAAAAAGTCATCATCTTTATTTCCACATAGACATGCGGCGCACAACGCGCGTTAATTAATAAATGACCTAATTTATCGGGGCAGGTTTTCAATCAAGGATGGTTTTGACGTGTAAAATACGAAATAAATGTCTCGTGACGTCATCTTTATATATCTCACCTGGTGTGTGAACCGAACCTCTAAAAAACTACCAGAGACCACGTGAACAAACAATCCCTGTGTGTGTGTGTGTGTGTGTGTGTGTGTGTGTGTGTGTGTGTGTGTGTGTGTGTGTGTGTGTGTGTGTGTGTGTGTGTGTGTGTGTGTGTGTGTGTGTGTGTGTGTGTGTGACTGTGCAAGCATGTGTGTATATTTGTGTGCCTGTGCGTGTTGGCAAGCACTACTTGGCCCTCTCTCCTTAATACTTAATATACGTCTCTTTTAAATGACTCCCAGAGCGCCACACACACACACACACACACACACACACACACACACACACACACACACACACACACACACACACACACACACACACACAGCGGTAGTAATAGTGTATAGTAGTATATAGTGTGTAGCACCAGTGGTCATATATCTCTGGTGTCTACCACCTCCTGGTTCTCTGGTGCACCAGGCTGACCCCTGTGACCTCTGTGCTCTTTGCTGTTCCTCCACAATAATAACTCTTCAGAGTGGAGGCAGCAGCGTTGGAGCGTTGGCCCTGTAACACACAGCCTAACACACAGCCTAACACACAGCCTGTAACACACAGCCTAACACACAGCCTGTAACACACAGCCTGTAACACACAGCCTAACACACAGCCTGTAACACACAGCCTGTAACACACAGCCTGTAACACACAGCCTGTAACACACAGCCTGTAACACACAGCCTAACACACAGCCTATAACACACAGCCTGTAACACACAGCCTGTAACACACAGCCTGTAACACACAGCCTGTAACACACAGCCTGTAACACACAGCCTATAACACACAGCCTAACACACAGCCTGTAACACACAGCCTATAACACACAGCCTAACACACAGCCTAACACATTGGTTCTCAAAGTGGGGTCCGGGGACCCCCAGGGGTACTTGAGGGGGTTCCAGGGGGTCCCCAGCTAAATGATGGATAGGAACCAAATGGACCCTTATGGGTCTGTAACTCAGAGAGTGTACAAATGGAACCAAATGGACCCTAACGGGTCCATTTGTACACTCTCAGAGTTAAATTAACATTGATTTTACAATATGAATTGGGGTCCCAGAGATAGAAATGCCATTAAATGGGGGTCCGTAGCTCTAATGTATGTCAAACTGGGGGTCCTTGAAATTAAAATGGTTGAGAATCACTGCTATAGAGCCGTAAAAATCTTCTCTTATGGGGGTCCTTGGCATATCTTTTCATATGGGGGTCCGTGGGCTAATAAGTGTCAATTTGGGGGTCCTTGACATGAAAAACTTTGAGAACCACTGGCCTAACACACAGCCTAACACACAGCGCAGCACAGAGCCCTAACACACAGCGCAGCACAGAGCCCTAACACACAGCACAGAGCCCTATCACACAGCGCAGCACAGAGCCCTAACACACAGCACAGAGCCCTAACACACAGCGCAGCACAGAGCCCTAACACACAGCACAGAGCCCTAACACACAGCGCAGCACAGAGCCCTAACACACAGTGCAGCACAGAGCCCTAACACACAGCGCAGCACAGAGCCCTAACACACAGTGCAGCACAGAGCCCTAACACACAGCGCAGCACAGAGCCCTAACACACAGTGCAGCACAGAGTCCTAACACACACAGAGCCCAGACCAACGCCAGGGCTATTTGTCTGGCAATTAGCGGTCCTGATCCTGGAGCAGGAAACCACGGCGATGGCTCACCATGCCTGCAGGGTCCGAGAGGGAGGCCAGCAAATCTTGGAATGGTTCTGGAGGCCGGGGGGAGGGGAGGGGGGAGAGGGGAGGGGAGGGGAGGGGAGGCGCTGTTTCATAGGAGGTTTTGGCCAGTATACCGTGTGGGACACACACACACACACACACACACACACACACACGTCTCACTCACACACACACACACACACACACACACACACACACACACACACACACACACACACACACACACACACACACACACACACACACACACACACACACACACACACACACACATGCAAACACTTTCCCTCCACTCTTTCTATTCCAAATTGCCATTTGGACATGGTTTACAAATGCCCATTGTGTGTGTGTGTGTGTGTGTGTGTGTGTGTGTGTGTGTGTGTGTGTGTGTGTGTGTGTGTGTGTGTGTGTGTGTGTGTGTGCGTGTGCGTGTGCGCGTGCTGGACGAGCGCATAAGCATGCTGTGTACGCATGCATGTGTGTTTAGGCCTGCATAATGTATGCACATGTTTACATGTGTGTGTGTGCGTGTGTTGTCACGTCTATCAACGCCTCACAAAGCCCACCCATCACTGTGTGTTGTGATGACATCACTGTTACAGTGTTACTACATAACCTATGACATCATTGTTATTGTACATGACATCAGTGACAGTGAACGGTATAGTGAAGAGTGAAGCTCTCTGAGTTCATTCATAAATATACAACCATTTAACCCTGGTGTAGTTCTATATAGAGCATGACACCGCTGGTACAAGAACCAGCAGAATAAAAACAACCTCTACTACAATAACAGCATCATGATACCAGTTCATTCATAAATGGAAACATATGAACCTTAAACTGTAGTTCAATAGACTGTGTTTCACTGCAGCGTTTATGGTTTCTGGTGCTGGAGTGTAGCTTCATGCTCTATTGAATAGAACATGAGCTATTTAGCTAAAAGAACACTTTTACCAAAACCACTACCAACACCACATAACCAGTACTATAAAACCAGAACTATAAAACCAGAACTATAAAACCAGAACTAGACCTAGCACCTACCCTGGGTCACGGAAGTATTTTTTTCTAATGAAAATCCTATAGGGAAATCGTAGATTGTGTCATGTAAGAATTGTGTTCCAAAAATATTGAGTTACATTTGATAAAGTCTGTGTTTGGAATTTAATTAAAAAAAAAAATCTCACTCTTAAATAAATTTGTACTTTTTTCACCATCAGCTGATGCTTCATATCCATATGAGTAAAATGAAGGGTCTGATTTAGTTTATTTTTGGAACATAGTTCTTATATGACACGATGATATAAAATAACCCTATATGGTATTTCTAATGTAAAAAATAACATTGTGACCCAGGGGGAATAGCGGCCTCTAGTGGCAGTGCTGTCATACTTCGGTTCTCTGTAAAACTAGTGCATTATAAAACCACAACACATTAGATGTGTTTATACCATATAAAACCACAACACATTAGATGTGTTTATACCATATAAAACCACAACACATTAGATTCAGTCCTATGTTTATACCATATAAAACCACAACACATTAGATTCAGTCCTATGTTTAAACCATACAACATACTTGTACAGAGACTGTATCGCAGTGTTGATTTTGACAGCAAATTTTTATTTAGTTTTAGGCTTTTGAATAAAATTCCATTTAGTCATATTTTAGTCACCTGAAATGTTTTAGTTTTTGTCTAGTTTTAGTGGACTAAATATCATAAGATTATAGTCGACTAAATCTACAGTTGATTTAGTCGTCAAAAAATGTATGTTGGCGGTACCTTGATGGCGTCGTAATGGATGGTTTTACACTTGGTTGCATGCTGAAAATAGTAACTTAACGACAAAGTGATTGTGTTTATTTGAGCGTTGTTTATGCATAGTGCAGGATGCGGTTACTATGACATTGTGATGGTTTTGTGTTTGTCTTTTGCATAGTGCAGGTTATACTGTCGTCTTATCGTTCACTACTGTTGATGGTGTTTTTTGTGACGTTGTTCTTCTTTTGACTCCTATTGTTGCTGTATCTTACAGTTCTCTTACTCTGTGTCTGTACTATAACTGCTGTGCAGCCTCTGGCGTCATGAATTTCCCCCTACATGATCAATGAAGGTCCATCTATAAACCATATAAGACAGGCCATACATTTGAAGATAAAATGAATCTTTCCTCATATTCTGGGGCATCAGAATAATTTCTTATATCTCTGGTCAGGTCCTCTGTATTTGGTTGGTGTAGTGTTTATGTTTTGTTCTATAATATAGATTCTATATGAGGAACCGGAGAGAACATGGCGCCACTTCTCCATTGAGCTCAGTGGAACCACCATGTTCTATTCAGTCACCCTGTTACTTTGAATGGTGTCCTCGTGTCTTATAGAACAATGAACATTTTTCTGGTCTTTAAGTTAATCCATAGAACAATGAAACAATGGCATGTTTCTGGTCTACAAGCTCATAGCGCGGAGCTTGTAGATAGTTTTAGAAAAATCGTGGAAAATGTGTGCAAATCTTTGAATATATATATTATAATATGTTTTAAAGCGAACATTTCTCCGATCCGATCTGTACTTCTGGGGGTCCCTGGAACAACATATTTTGAGATGGGGGTCCGTGGTCAAATACATATCATTTTTGGGGGTCCTTAACATGGAAAAGAAAACTGTTATGGATTTAGAAAACATTTTTAGGTATGAATTTGGAACAAAATGTTTTGTATGAGCTTGTATATGAGCTTGTATATCTGCTATTTTTTGAATAGCCAAAAGCAATCTAAAATGACACAGATGTGTTCCTGGATGGAATATGGGTTAATGTATATAGAGCAATGACACCAATGCAGTCAGCAGCATGTTAAGTTAATTTGTATTGGGTGGCTTTAGAGCAGGCTGGGCTCTCTGCATGTAGAAACCTGGCTTTATGATTCTGATTCTCATGTTGAATATTGGAGCTGTGTTGCTGAGGGTGTCATTTCAAACCACTTCCATTTAAAGCAGTGATTCTCAAACCCTTTTTCATTTCAAGGACCCCCTAGTTTAATATGCATGAGGCGGCCCACGGACGCCCCGTTTGATATGACGTTTATCTCAAAATGTACATCAAGCTGTGTCATGCTATGGAAACAGGAGATGGGCTTCTGACCTTTTGGGTCAGGAACCAAATGGACCAGTAAGGGTTGTTTTGGTTCTCTGAGTTCACTCCATGCTCTATACACTCTGGTGCTGTGGTCCACACTCTGGTCCATTTGGTACCATTTGGTACACTTTTAGAGAATTTGGTCCCCTTTGGTGGTCCCCGGACTCGACATTGGGAGACAGTTTGACGAAAGTTGGCCAATCAGGTGGCGAACTTCTATTTTGAGGCACGGAATTTACTTTTAAGAAATCGTTTGGATGGAATTTAGTTGTTTAACTTCATATATGTGGTCAATTAATCATGACAGAGCCTATTTAATAAAAATTCAGAGAAGCGGCAGGGGCGGGCAGTGACACGCATGTATCCGAATAAGGCAACCTATTTTGGGCATGGCCGTCTCAAAAGTCCCGTTGCGTCACATTAGTCTGGAGGTGGTAAAAATGCACTGGCTGAAGGGGACCACAGCTGATTGGCTGAAGGGGTTGTCAGTCAACGGTATTACTCCCGCCCAACTCCAGCCCACAGCCAAAGTGAGTGAATGGGCGATCATGCCAGACTCACTCCTGAAATAAATTACAAATGAGATTTCCGGAGGGAGGTTTTACCAGGCTACCAAACCTCCTCCTCTCCACATCTTCTACCTTCAGTGGAGGTTCATCAGCTATAACGATCCAACATGTACATGACATGACAGACCTGGGATATCTTTCTATGAAACATTATGCTGATGTGCATAATTATGTCTGTTTATGTCATATATACGTTTCATTTAGGATACTTTATGAGGCCTTTTTTTAGGATCTGGTTGTTTTTTTTATGTCACAATTCTCCTGTACATATTGATTGAATATTTCATTAACAGTTTAAGACTTTAGCAGTTAGCAGTAGGCCTATGTTAGAAAATAATGCCAAATGGATAATCAAAAAAAAAAGCCAATTCAATCAATTAGAATGAATTGATCATGGTACATTTATTTATATGTATTGATTACATTGGCCCTGTAGATAGACGCTGGATTCTTGCTTAGTATTCTTTTTCATTGAGCACTTGTTTAAATCAGTTTGGTAAAGTAAGTAGCTCTGTGAAGCAACCGTTCCAGAGCCATGTGGCCCTCAGGTCAGGAACCTATCTCCTGTTTCCTTATCTCCTGTTTCCTTAGTGTGAGGCAGTACACCCCCTGGCCCACACATGATGCTAGTACTGTACTGTATGTCCCAAGGACTTAAACCTAATCCAGCCCGTGATGCTGAGTGAGTGCCCTGGTGTGTCATTTATTGTAAAAAGAAATAATGTTGATTTTGAGAGATTTTTTTTATTTAGTTTTTGGTATAGTCTTTTGAATAAAATATATTTTAGTCATTCTGAAAGGTTTTAGTTTTTGTCTAGTTTTAGTCGACTAAATATCATAAGATTATAGTCGACTAAAATGTATTTTGGCGGTGCCTTGATGGCGTCATAATGGCTGATTTTACACTTGGTTGTATGCTAAAAATAGCCGATCTACAAGCTCACAGCGCTTGTAGATCGGCTATTTTCAGAAAGCAACACCCGAGCGCAACCAGGCATAAAATGACTTGTCTTTTAGTTCTACTGGATCTCTTCTCCACTAGTCCCTCACTAACATTTTCGATGAAATATGTTTCAATATATTTAGTCTTTAGTTGTAGTCATCGTAGCTTAGTTTTTATATTGTTTTCGTCAGAGAAAAAAAGGTAGTCGACGAACATTTTTCGTCATAGTTTTAGTCGACGAAATCAACATCTTTAAAAAAGCCAAGCAGGGAGGCATTGGGTACCACTTTTCTATAGTCTTTGGTACAATGACTCGGCCGGGGGAATTGAACCTCTGACCGTCCCAGTCCCAGGGTGACCCTCTACAACCACAAGAGCACTGAGCTGGTCAGATCAGAGATCAGCAGAATAAAGCACAGAGCCCTCTATATTATCAGGCCTGTGGTTTCATAGTGTTCAGAGGGAGACTATACCGGCCCGGCTCAGCGGCCCCAAGATGCTGTGTTTACATTATCTGTACTTTATCTAAATACTGAAGAACAAGCCTTTCTCACAGACACAGCCCATCCACAACCATTACACATAATGCCTTTTATATTAACCCATTAAGACCTGAGGCGATTCTTTAAAAAACATCTAAATCCTAACAGTTTTTGGAAAAAAAATCAAACTTTTTTTTTTCAAGATTTTTCAAAAATAGCAGATCTATATGTATATCTATTGTATATCTGCTATTTTTGAATAGCCAAATCAATCTAAAGACACATACAGTATGCGTTCCAGGTTTTAATGGATTAATTTGATATATATGTGAGGACTGTAACATGGGTGTATATTTAACATTGGAACATTATGCAGTAGCTAACGGGTATTATGCAGAGACTCTGGAATGAGCACCATTTAAAAAATGTAGCACCTCTATCTCTTCAGCACAGCATGTAGAAAATATCCCTCTGGACACTGAAGAGCTTGTTTATACGTTCACATTCATAAGGTTTAGAAGATATTATGCTAATTGGCTGCTTTTGTCATCATTGTCATGCAGGCTTTTTAAAGTGTGGACTAGGTTTTTTCTTTCTTTTTTTTAGCAGAGTTAAAAACCTTCTCGAGTGTCATAGTTAGTAGACATAAGACAAATATACCTCTACTGGCCTTTAGGTGACCCTGTCTGTCTGTCTGTCTGTCTGTCTGTCTGTCTGTCTGTCTGTCTGTCTGTCTGTCTGTCTGTCTGTCTGTCTGTCTGTCTGTCTGTCTGCCTGCAGTGGTGTAAAGTAACTAAGTACATTTACTTAAGAACTGTACTTAAGTAAGATTTTGAGGTAGTTTTACTTCACAGGAGTATTAACAATTTTCAGTACTTTTACTTCTACTCCACTACATCTCAGAGGCAAATATTGTACTACAATTGCTTGAAAACGTATTGGGCCATTTGAAAATATGGAAACCATATTTTGAAACCAATACTTTTGTACTTTTACTCAAGTAAATTTTTAATTCCGGACTTTTACTTGTAACATAGTATTTCAACATTGCAGTGATACTTTTACTTAAGTAACAAATGTGAGTGTCTATCTGCGTGGTGCCCTGGCCTGTCTGTGTGTGTGTGTGTGTGTGTGTGTGTGTGTGTGTGTGTGTGTGTGTGTGTGTGTGTGTGTGTGTGTGTGTGTGTGTGTGTGTGAGTGAGGGGGGGGGGGGGGGCGTAGGGGGTCTCGGCGTGGTGCCCTGGGGTTACAGTGCCCTGGCCTGGGTCTGTTATGTCTACCAGGCCAGGGGTGATCCAGGGGGCTCCAGTGACTGACAGCTCAGAGTTATGGATGGTTTTGGGGAGGGGGGGAACAGTAATCTATCAAATATGAGCCATAAACCCTTAACAGACCTGTAGCCAGTATGTTAAGTACTATCAGTAGGACAGTAGGACAGTAAACGTGTACAGATGATGATATTGAGAATGAAGTGTTTGTTGTCTTGTTGATGTACGGTGGTATGGGGGGGTGTGGGGGGGTCTCTGGGTCTGGGGGGGCAGGGTGGCGTAGTGGAGCGGCGGGTCAGTGGTCTGTCCTCTGGTTGAACCCGGAGCGGCTGCAGCCTGTCCATCCTGCTGACCTCTGCATGACCATTGATTCACTCTATACCTCCTCCTCCTGCTACTGCTCTCTCTCTTTCTTTCTTTCTCTCTCTCTCTCTCTCTCTCTCTCTCTCTCTCTCTCTCTCTCTCTCTCTCTCTCTCTCTCTCTCCTATGTTCAGTCCAGTAGTCTCTCGCTCTCTCTCTCTCTCTCTCTCTCTCCTATATTCTGTCCATTAGTCTCTCTCTCTCTCTCTCTCCTATATTCAGTCCAGTAGTCTCTCGCTCTCTCTCTCTCTCTCTCTCCTATATTCTGTCCATTAGTCTCTCTCTCTCTCTCTCTCTCTCTCCTACATTGAATCAGTAGTCTCTCTGTCATGCTCCCTGAGGTGTTGGTCCACAGAGCAGAACGCTGTCCTCTCTCTCATCCTGGACGGACATTGATTTCCGTCATTCTGTGCACGACGCAGGGAGGTCAGGAAAAGGGAGTGGAAGCGTGCGCGTCCTCCTCCTCCTCCTCCTCCTCCTATAACACCTATAACCCGACATGGAGACGCATGGATACACGCACACTGGCGGGAGCGCGTGCGTGCGTTACGATCGTTGGCTTGTTCATTGGTTCAGCAGCTCTGCTCTGGTGTGTTTGTGTGTGTGTGTGTGTGTGTGTGTGTGTGTGTGTGTGTGTGTGTGTGTGTGTGTGTGTGTGTGTGTGTGTGTGTGTGTGTGTGTGTGTGTGTGTGTGTGTGTGTGTGTGTGCTGCTCATTTGTTTGGGAGGTAAATTGTTTCGCAGAGCGACACAAGATTCATTAACACCCCCCTGTTTCTAATTCTATCTGCTTTATTCATCCTCTCTCTCTCTCTCTCTCTCTCTCTCTCTCTCTCTCTCTCTCTCTCTCTCTCTCTCTCTCTCTCTCTCTCTCTCTCTCTCTCTCTCTCTGCACCTGGTCATTAGTAGCAGCGGGTCTGAACACACACACACACACACACACACACACACACACACACACACACACACACACACACACACACACACACACACACACACACACACACACACACACACACACACACACACACACACACACATATATGAACGCAGAATAATATTAATAATCCAACAGGATTGTGTTCACATCACAGACTATAGGGTCTGTGGTTCTGAATGCTCTCACAGTATAGATTAGATTCCATTCGATTTCAGCCAAAGAAATACAAGTATAATCACAGAATAACTTAAAGCCAGGATATACCCCTATAAGTGTAATAAAATACTGCATTATGAAGCCATTAGCTGTGGGTCAAATTCACAGATATGTACAAAAAACAACAACCAAACACATCATTCTCATTGTGGTGTATATGCAAACACACGCATTAACTGGAAGGTTAACTATATATATATATATATATATATATATACACACACACACTCACACATCGAGAGAGAGAGAGAGAGAGAGAGAGAGGGGTGACATCATGAAGGCCAGTTTTACGAACAGTTGTACAAACTAAACACATAACACTTGTTGTTTACACTCACACACTCACACATAACACATATCACTCGCACACTTACACACACACACACTCACACAGACGTAGTAGCACTTACACACAGCTCCGACACCTTTTAAAAAAATCAAAGCCCCCGCTGGTCATAAATAGCTCGTTCTCTTGACCCCCGCCAAATGCTAGGGGGCAATAAAACCATAAACCACAGAGACAGACCCCCCCCCCCTCCTCCTCCACCCCCCACCCCCCCCCCCCCCCGCCTCACTGAGTAGAGCAGACAGACAGATAGAGCAGACAGACAGGGACAGAAGGAGAAATAAGAATAATTTCTATATATATTTTAACTACCTTCTCTTACCTCGTCCATGGAGAGTCGTGGTGGCGACCCCCCCACCAGCATCACTACCATCCTCCTCCTCCTCCTCCTCCTCCTCCTCCTCCTCCTCTGTGTGTCTTCATGGTGTTCTTCTGCTTCTTCTGGTTCTTCTGGGAGGAACCAGGAATTCTCTGCTTTTCCAAGGAAGGAGCAAAACTTTTTTCTTTCTTCTTGTTGGATAGTTTTTTTTCTGGGGTGCTCAGAAGATGCATGGTGGATGGATGGCATAGAGGGGTGGAGGGGGTCTTCAAGGGTCTTCAAGACGTCTTCACCCCCCCCCCCCACCCCCCTCCATCCACCCCTTCTCTTTCAGGGTGTTCTTCCCGCCTGGCAGAAGGCTGGATGACAATAGAGAGCAAGAGGAGAAGAGAGGAGAAGAGAAGAGAGGAGTTTAAAGCACGTTGATTAATGATATTTTCTTGTATAATTCTCACATTTCTCACTGAGGTTGTCTGTGTGCCTCCTGTGTGTCCGCACAGAGGGGAGAATGAACGGTCAACTTTTATTAAGAGCGGGGGGGGCACACACACACACACACACACACACACACACACACACACACACACACACACACACACACACACACACACACCTACAAGCACGCACGCACAAAGCAGAAGGCCATAAGGCTGGATAAGAAATGAACCGTTCCTCTGTGTCGGTTCCTTTGTCTGACTGAGGCCTAAATTCATTTATTTCAACTATGAGGCTTCAGCGAGGATATGGCCGGAGGGCCTGTGTGTGTGTGTGTGTGTGTGTGTGTGTGTGTGTGTGTGTGTGTGTGTGTGTGTGTGTGTGTGTGTGTGTGTGTGTGTGTGTGTGTGTGTGTGTGTGTGTGTGTGTGTGTGTGTGTGTGTGTGTGTGTGTGTGTGTGTGTGTGTGTGTGTGTGTGTGTGTGTGGAGGTGTTGTTGTGAGAATCATAACATTTGGACAGCGGTTATCATCATACCTGTCTTTCTGCTTTGACCTGTCTGTCTGCTGACTAGATTTAAACCCGCCTCAGGGTTTAAGTTAACATTATAGGGAAACGGAATATTAGCGGAAAACCTTATATAATAACCTCATAATAACCTCATATAATAACCTCATATAATAACCTCATAATAACCTCATATAATAACCTTTTATATAGCCTCTACTGGAATTAAATCACGGTTGAGTCATTTGGACTGTAGGCCATAGTATGAGTTCATTGTAAAAATGCTGAAAAAAAAGTTTAATTTAAATGTTTTTTGTTTATACAAATAAATGTTTATACAAAACATTTTCAAATGAGTTGTGTTCATTTAGACGGTTTAAATTAATGCAAATCATTTGAAAATGTTGGTTTATGTTATTTTAATACGTTATTCAGTGTATGAGCCGTTTTTTAGTATTATTGTGCTTGCGTGCATCAGTGCGTGTTTGTAGCCTTTGTGTCTATGTGTGCGTGTTGTAGGCTTGATGCACGAGCTACAC